>NC_081411.1:804891469-805191469 GCF_030272615.1 Cryptomeria japonica
AAGGCAAAATCAAGTTTGATAGTGCAGACTGCCTTACATGCTAAAAGGAAAAATCTATGGGTTGTAGACAGTGGTTGTTCCAACCACATGACCGGTGATAAAAAGAAATTTATCAAACTTGTAGACTAGAATGGTGGTTCACTAAGATTCGGAGACAACTCATTCATCAAAATAAAGGGAAAACGTAATCTAAATATTAATGGAAAATTGAAGGCACATGATGTATATTATGTGGAAGGCCTAAAGCACAATCTGTTGAGTGTGAGTCAGATGTGTGACAAAGGTTATAATTCACCTCTGACTCAACCGACTACCAGATAAAGAAAGAGAGTATCGATCAGGTTGTGGTAGAAGGAAAGAGAACAAATGGTAATGTTTACAATCTAAAGGAATGCTATGATTCCCCATGCATGATGGGATAGGCTGATGAAAGTTGGTTGTGGCACCAAACATTAGGTCACATAAACTTTGATAACTTAGTTGCAGTAAGAAAAAAAGAGTGTGTACGAAATATTCCACCCGTCATCAAACCGATAAGCACATTTTGTTATAAATGTGTGAAAGGGAAGTAGAATAAGGTGAGTTTTGGGACAAAAAAGCACAACACCTCAAGACCACTTGAGATTGTACATTCAGATCTATGTGGTCCAACTAGGACAAGAGCTCTTATCGTTGAAAGATATTTTATGCTCTTTATTGATGATTATTCAAGAATGACATGGGTCACTTTCCTACAAGATAAACCACAAGAATTTGACATATTCAAGATCTTTAGGAAAATGGTGGAGAAGGAAAGTGGGTGCAAGCTAAAATATCTAAGATCAGACTGGGGTGGAGAGTTCACATCAAATGAGTTTGAGGATTATTGTGAAAGACAAGGAATTAGAAGGCAATACTTAGCCCCTAGGAAACCACAACAAAATGGTGTGGTTGAAAGGAAGAACAGGACAGTCAAGGAGATGGCCAGAACCATGTTAAATGAGGCTAGTCTGCCAGACATATATTGGAAGGAAGTTGTTCATACTGTTGCATATACCTTGAACCAGGTTCAATAAGAACAAACAACAGAATGACACATTATGAGTTATGGTATGACTAGAAGCCATCAGTCAAATACTTCAAAGTATTTGGAAGCAAATGTGTTATAAAGAAAGACATGGATGGTCTAGGTAGTTTTGATTCCAAGAGTGATGAAGGAATCTTTCTGGGTTACTCATCCAGCAACAAGGCCTACAAATGCTACAACAAAAGACTAAGAAGAGTCATTGAGAGTGTGCATGTAAGAGTTGATGAGGATATGCACAAAGGAAGTCAAACACGAGTGAACTAGTATGATGATTTTGGTGATGAAGGTGAGGAAGCTCAGTCAGGCAATGAACCGGAAGAATCATCCAAAAAATGCTCCCAACTAGTATGTGTAGTTGAACCACCTAGAAGAGAAAATTCTAGGAAATAAGAGTGATGGTGTACAGACTAGAAGAAGACTTGCTCGGAATGATGAACAAGTCAACTTCTGCCTCGTGATAAAAGTAGAACCTAAAACATTTAATGAGGCCAGAAAAAGACATGAATGGATGGATGACATGGAAGAAGAAATGCAGCAAATTGAGAAGAATGGGACTTGGGAATTAGTCCCTAGACTGGAAGACAAGAACATCATTGGCACTAAATGGGCCTACCGAAATAAGATGAATGAAGAAGGTAAAATTGTTAGGCATAAAGCTATACTTGTGTGCAAAGGATACTCTCAAGTAGAGGGCATTGACTTTGAAGAAACATTTGCACTGGTAGCTAGATTAGAAGCAATTAGAATGTTTCTAGCCTTTTCTGCCTACAAGGGTTATAAAGTAAATTAGATGGATGTAAAATCCACCTTCCTAAATGGCAATTTGGAAGAAGAAGTGTACATGGAACAACCAAAAGGATTTATGCTACATGATGATGAAACATTTGTGTGCCGGTTGAACAAGGCCCTATATGGTTTAAAGTAAGATCCTAGAGAATAGTATTCAAGATTAGATCAGTACCTAAAGGAGCCAGGATTCAAAAAGGGGAGTGCTGACAATAATTTATACATAAAGAAAGTTGGAAACCACATGATCATTGTGGTTATGTATGTAGATGATATTATTTTTGGAGGCAATAAGGACACCCTTTGCAAAGAATTTTCTGATCAGATGCAGCAAGAATTTGAGATGTCAATGCTTGGTGAATTGACATACTTCCTTGTTTTGTAGATATTATAGCAAGATAAGGGAGTCTTTATCTCACAAACCAAATATGCAAAGGATATGTTGAAGAAATTTCAAATGGAGGATTGCAAATCGATAAGTACCCCCATGGTGAACGGAAGTAAATTAAGCAAGAATGATGAATCATCGGTGGTGGATCAGACATTGTATAGATCCATGATAGGCAGCCTATTATATCTAATTGCTTTTAGACTAGATATAGAACTAGCAGTGTGCATGGTGGCCAGATTTCAAGTTGTTCCAAAGCATTCACATATGAATGTCGTATGAAGAATCTTTAGGTACCTACAAGGAACACTCAGTTATGGATTGTGGTACCCTAAACAAGGGGAATTCATCTTGGAAGCATACACTGATTCTAATTGGGCAGGTTGCATTGATGACCGGAAGAGCACAAGTGGTGGTGCATTTTTCCTAGGTGACTTGTTGGTCTCATGGCATAGAAAGAAGCAGGATTCAGTCTCCTTATCAACTGCTAAAGTAGAATACATTGTTGTTGCTACATGTTGCTCTTGGGTACTTTGGATGAAGAAAACTCTCAAGGACATACAGTTGGACATTACTGATCCTATTCTCATCCGGTGTAATAATTTGAGTACCATCAACATATCAAAGAATATGATGATACATTCCAGGATAAAGCATATAGCCATCAAGTATCATTTCCTCAAAGAGAAGTTTGAAGGACAGGAAGTAAAGATGGATTATGTCCCTACCAGAGAACAAGTAGCAGACATCTTCACCAAACCATTGCCGTTAAGAACTTTTGAGTACTTAAGACACAAGTTGGGAGTTGTGTCACCTGCCTTTTACCCTTGAGAAAGGAAGGATTTATATGGTTCAGGGGGAGTTCATAGCAACATCTATAACTCTTGAACCACATCTCACTACCGGCTGCAATCACTAGTAGCAGCCTAAGGGGGAGCTAGGTATGGATCAAAGGGGGAGTAAAAGGTACATTTTGTCATTGTGTCAAAGGGAGAGAAATCCGTCGGTATAAAGTGTCTTGCACTAAGTTGAGATCAATGCCAAAGGGGGAGATTGTTGGCATTATTGACATTCAGTTGTCATTGATGTCAACTAGTTTGGCAAGGTCACTGGTAAGGAAGAAGTGGTGACCGGTATAAGAAGAGCAAGACATATGATGACAATGCACATTTGAGTAACCAGACAAAAGGAAGGTTGCCAGTACACATGACTTGTGTCATCTGCCGGTAAAGAAATCTTATCGATAAGGCACATACTGGGATGAAGGTTTGACTATTTTAGTGCTTAGGTTAATAACCGGTATCCTAAGATTGTTTTAAAAAATGAAAAAAATGTATATGTATATATATATATATATGTATATGTATATGTATATGTATATGTATATGTATATGTATATGTATATGTATATGTATATGTATATGGATATGGATATGGATATGGATATGGATATGGATATGGATATGGATATGGATATGTATATGTATATGTATATGTATATGTATACATATACATATACATATACATATACATATACATATACATATACATATATATATATATATACACATATATATATACATACATATATCTATATACATACATATACATACATATATCTATATACATACATATACACATACATATATACATACATACATATATACATATATATACATACATATATATGTATATATATACATACATATATATGTATATATACATATACATATATATACATATACATATACATACATATACATAAATATACATATATATACATATATATAGTATATACATACATATATACATACATATATATATACATATATATATGTATATATATGTATATATATGTATATATATATGGATGGGGTTCACCCCATAGCGTAGCGGTACTGCTGCGAGCCTCCCTCAATGGAGGTCATGAGTTTGATACATAGGGCTTGGCCCCTCTCCGCCCCTGACGTTCCACACCATCCATCGTTGCACCGGTCTGCTAACTTGGCAGACAGCCAAACAAAATGTCTGCTTTGGCTAGAGAGGTATTTCATTGTTGGTGCACCTTGAGGAGTGATTGATAAATTTGGAGCGTGATCTTGGTCCCACCAATGCTCACTGGTTGATTGTTCTTTGTTCTTTGTCTAGGAAATTGACAGTTGTGCTCTCAAGTTGTGGCTTCAAAGAGGATGCCTTGGCCCTCGATTCGGAGATGAGGTCCTCCTTGTGATCTCACTGGTTCATAGCTCCAGTCAAAAGCTCTTGCCCAATATATATATATATATATATAGAGAGAGAGAGAGAGAGAGAGATTTGCATATACATATACACATATACATACATACATACATACATACATATATATATATATATGTATGTATGTATGTATGTATATATATACACATATATGTATATGCACATATATATATATGTGTGTGTGTGTGTGTGTGTTTATTCATCAACACGACATTTACTCATTTATGTGTTATGAAGTGACTGTGCATATTCATGTCTGTGTATGTGTGTGTGCATGTAAAGCCCTCATGTCAATGTCAGCGTACATGTATTGCATCACTACAAAAATATTTGATGCTAGCATATGTGTCTTTGAAATACATAAATACATCTATATATACATCAAAAGAATGTTATACATATTGTTCCCCCCTATTCTTGCACTCATTAATTTTTCTTACATTGGTATATTTGTGCCGAGATAATGTGTGTTTAATTCAGCATAATTAATTCTCTTAAGTTGTCATATTTTTTCTTTAAGTCTATCTCGGCCAATGCCTTTTCGTGCCTAAGTGTTCACGTCTTTGAACCTTTTGTTTGAACCTAGAGTTCAGTTCAAGAGTTCATCGGTTCATCGGTTCATTGAGTCCTTATGTGTATTATGCCTTAGTTGTGGCAAATCTAACTTGTGCAGAAAAGTTTGTATGGAGAATGAACTTGAACCTTTGAACCTTTGTTGGTTCAAGAGTTCAAGGTTCAAAAGCAGTGAAAACTTTAAGAAACCCCCTCTCAAAAAATTGTATAAAATTTTGGCGAATATTTAATTTTTTTTCAAAATAATAATAATTTTTATTGGCTAATCTTTCTTTTTTTTAAAGAAAAATACTAATTTTAATGGTGATTTTTTTAATATCAATTTTTTTTTATATAAAATATTGGCGAATCTTATAAAATAATAAGAGTATGCATTAAATACTATTGTAAATCCTTTCATATAAAAATATATTTTTTATATAGAAAAGTAGAGGCCTGAAAGTGGAAATCATTAATGAGTTTAAGGGGTAGACTCTACTTTGTTTAGTTTCTGCCATTAATTCAAAATAATTGAATACCCCTCTTTGTATTTTGTGAGAGAAAATGTACCAACAATTTGTAATACTCATGGGACCAAAAATTGTTTTTAGACCATTTATTTTCATTAAGGTCAACTATTCAAAAGAAATTTCAATAGCTCCCACGAGCATTACAACTTGTAAGTACAATTTACCTCATGAAATACAATAAATGTCATTAGATTATATTTTATTTCAATGGTGGAAACTAAAGATTGTTGATATAACCCTAAAGTAATTAATAATTATGATATATTCTTGACGAATTAATTTAGATTTCTACAATAAATTATTAAATGTTGGCGAATATGATCCAATCATGTATCGAATGTTCTGGCAAATCTTTGAATTAAAAAAATTAATAAAATAAGTTCTTTGATGATTTAAATAATACCAAAATAAAAATTTGTAAAAATGTGGCGATTTGGGTCACCTTAAAGTTGAACTTATTAGCCAAATTTTGATTCCCAAATTTCAAAAAATAACCAATTGGTGAATATTAGCCACTAAAAAAATCATTGTTCAAAGGTTCAACATGCAAGAGAATATAAAGGAAAAGTGATTAATGAAGCATACTATTGGTGAAGTCTCTAATTTTGAACCTTCTGATTGAACCCCCTTGTTCAAAGGTTCAAGGTTCAACGGTTCATTCTACTTTTAAAATTTCATGGGAAATGGAGTTTTTCATCCTAAATTTATGAATATTTCTTCTACATTGAACCTCCTAACCAACATAAAAAGGTTCATTGGTTCAATCTAATAGTCTAAATCTACACATATATCTAACAATCCAAAACTGCAGCCGAAACAAAGTTACGGATTATTTTAATTTGAGGACAACCCACCTGATATTTTGGTCTTAAATGTTCCCAGATTTAATTTCATGATCATACGAGCTCACATAATATATTATTTTAATATTTTTTCAATGTAACAAAATGGTTGGTAGGGCCAATTTACAAAGGAGGTACCTTAATCTTGTGATCTGTACAAAAATGGTTCAAAACCCATCTGTAATTTTAATTATTATTACTGCTCGCAAATTTTCATGGTTCTAAGATGCCCAGGTAATCTGTGGTGAATTTAATAAAAAGTGGTTGTAGGAAAAATTAAAACTTTTATAGTCATTTATGTGCAGCAATTTAAACATTTTAATAATGCTTTAAATCAATTTGAAAGCAGCAATTTCATAGGAAGGTGAAAGGTTAAAAATAAATATTTTTGTAATCTTTTCCAAGAATCAGTTATGTTAACTGAAAATCTCATCGAAAAAGAGAAGAGGATATATATGCAATGAAAAAAAAGAGCTAGAGAATTCTTTTTCTAATGTAAAAAAAAAGGAGGGCAGCATAGTTTTCTGGACTACACAGTTTTATTTTAGAGAGGTGTTGAGTCTGTGAGCCCATATTTTAGCATTGATGAAATAAAGAAGATTTTGCTGATATATACATGTGTCAATATTTTCTTTTGTTTCTCTTGTAATTACCTTTCATTGCCTTTTTTGTTACATCAAACTGTGTATATGCATTTGATTTTGAAACTTTGATTGTATAATTAACTTGTATATTGGAAAGAAATTTGATGTTAGCTCTTTGCCTGGGCATTCGGACCCCCCTTGTCCTTTGAGGCATGAGAGAGACTCGATTAGAGTCTAGGGCATTTTGATTCTATTGGAAAGGGTATCTTTGTGGTTGTGGGTAATTAAACTTTGTTCTACTTCACTTCATTCACTTCATTTTAAATCAGTTTTTTACATCTACTTTCATGATTATGGGTAGATGTTAGTTTGCCTTTATTGTTTTTTTGTTAAAAGAATATTCATAAACCATACATTTTATCCAACGAAGGGAGTTGTACCTTCATATCAAAATTCAGAGAGCACTTACAATTTCCATTACAAGTGAATCAACTATTGGTTCCTTTTTGTCTTTCAATTTGGGAATTTGGGAGTCATTTTTGCAAGGTATTTAAGAAGGACAAATCTATTAACCAACACATCTAATGAATAAAAAACATGGATGAATCTCTACAAAAATATCTCATGACCCTTGTGGTGGATGAGTCCCTAAAGTCACATGTGCCAGAGGATCCTAGTCTTGGTATGAGGGTTGTCTCACTGAGGTGGAATGTGATCTTGTAGTAATGATGCTTTGTGATCGCAAGCCCCTCAACTCCCCTTGCAACTCCATCATGGTCTCCCGCCATGTCATGAGCTCCTCTCATACCAAGGCCTCTCTCTCGTGCACCGCCTCCAAGTCTGACATCAACTGACGCACTCGAGGGTGGTCAAGGTGAGTAGTTGTGCCTTGTTGGGTGACATCCACCTACTGACAGAGATCATCGACTTGGCTCTACAGAGTGTCACATGCCCTCTCGGTACTCTCAACTCATTTCACTACCTGGTCTCTCTCTTCGAGGATAGAGAAAACCTCCACCAGAGCTTAATCTCTCTACCCTATCATGGTGGCTAGTTGTGCCGCTCTCTGCACTAGCTCCACCTGACCCTCCTCATATATTGTCTATAGTCGTGTAACAGTCTCAAATAGGTGAGCATGTCTCCTTGTTGTCTAGAGGGGTCGATAGGCATCCAACACTAGGCCACGAGTCTACACAGTAGGGACAATCTTTGTGAGTGATTGATGGATGAAGCTCAACCACTCAACAACACTCTCTACAAATACAAAATATTTCTCTATCAATATCCATGGTATCAAAATCTCTACATGTATATACATATGTAAAAGAATGTATGAGAAAGAGTGAAATATGCAAACTAAAATCATAGTACATACGAGGATCACCCCTCTACCAATCTGGATCCTGCAAAGGCACCCTACTAGTGAATGCCCCTGCAGCGGCTGCTGGTGCTGGTCCATGTGCTAGTGATGTAGATGGTGGTGAAATAGGTGATACTGGCATCTTTCTCATTTTAGGCACTAATCTCTCTAGGCTCAGTCTCCCCACCCACTATCTCAGCTCTGGCCTATCACCCTCATCGCTCAAGGAGGTATGTTGCTCACTATCTTCTCCCAAGGCTCGGATGTCTCCTGTTGCTGTATCATGCAGGAAGATCAGACTAGGCCCTATCCTGCCCCACCAGACCACAAAGTCTGGGGTGGCTCCAACATTGTCAATGTCCAACTGTGAAGTGATGTCATCATCATCACTGCCCTCAGAGTTGTCCTACAAATATCCAAGGGTGGGGTGAGGCAAGTCCTGGGGTCATATTGTGCTCCTAGCTAAACATACATATGTAGGAATGATGGGTGGGATGGTCTACACCTTCCTGAACTGTCGCATGCACCATCGCCAGTAGTATGACATGATGATGTAGCCATGGCACCCAAGTAGGAACCAGCTGTGTTGCATCCATGAAACCTGCATGCAATCAATGGTCTAGACCTCTATAACCTAGAATAGCTTCCAGATGATATCCTCAATCCCGAGCTGATCCAGGGTGACCCTCTAGTACATAAGGTCCCCAGTCCACCACTCAGCACACCGTAACAGATAACTGTGTGCCCTCATAATAAACCTCCTCACATTGTGCCTTACCCAGCATACTCTTCAAGAAAAAAGGAGCCAAGGACTTCTAAAGGGCCCAATGTTTCTCAAATTGTACAAGAGATTTATTCTTCTTCTAAAAGTCCATCTCTCACTTTCCATAGGACCTAATTTGTAGAGAAATCTTCATCTCTTGAAATAATTGCTTCGCCCCTCTTATGCAACCCTTTGCTTCTCCTTAAATAACACAATTATTTTCCAATACAAAGAATACTCACTCCATCAAGAATGTCCTGTCCAAAAAAGTCTCTTTCTCTTGTAAGGAATCCTTCTCCAACCCTTAGTCCTCCAAAACTTTAGAAATTCCAAAGTCAAGTTGAACAAGAAAATATTTAGTATATAGAGATTCTTAATCGGCATGATAAAAGGGGAACCAAAAAATTATAAGATCAACATCCTTCTCAACAACAGACGATAGGTGATAATGCTCCTAAATCGAGTTTAGTAATTTAATACAAAGAAAGAAGTGAACATTTTAGCCTCCTAGTGATGATTTTTCTTAGTTCCCATCGATGTTTGTTAGACCACCTCCCCCTAATAAATCTTGGCTAAGATCCAACATAACCATTAATGCAAAAGGATCCTGAAAGTTCAAATAATCACCCCATTCAATGATGTTCCATAATGCAACCAAAAGATTATACAATTACTACTATTACAAGTCAAGGAAGCCAACAATGGCTAAGGCTTTAGTCAAGTGGATGCTAAAGAAAATGGAAAAAATGCCAAATATATTCAAAATGTGCTCGAAGATAAAGTATCTTATTTAACTTCATATATTTAAAATATGGTAGGTCCTATTGATTCCTTTCCAAGAACTTCTAGCACATAACTATTAGTAGGATCAAAGATACCTAAGAATGAAGCTAAGATATGGTAACAACCACAAGAACATGGAGTAATAAGTTGAGGGAACTAAGTTATAAGATAATCAATGCTCGACAATAGCAATTTCTAAGAAATTAAAAATTAGAGAAGAGATAATAAAGATTCTAGAGGAAGGGATGATGAAGAAAGTAGGTAATGATTTTCCAACAATTTTAGAGCTACTTTCTCAAAATCATCAAATTTTTATATGAAAATATTCTCAAGGTAAATGATGAGTTGTTACATAAAAAATAGTTGAAATTATAATTTTAGACAAGACATTTTCAGAGGTTGTAAGAACAAGTTTGGAGCTTCTTATAATATGGTTTGAAGTACTTCAAATAAAATAAATAATTTTGTGAAAAGTATATGATGTTAGATGATTGATTCTCAAGGAAGTTTCAGTACAACACACTTTAAAAACACAAATCACTTATATAATGAAAGATGACTCACCAAGCCAAACAACTTTAATTCTTCTTAAGGTACTGGGATAATAAGAGTGCAGATGACATGTGAAGAATTCAAAAATAATATTTTACAATATGAAAAAGATAATAAATATGTTATGGATAATTTTGTGCAATTAAGTGTTTTCTTTGTTCATTTAGATGGTTTAAGTGCTAATATAGTAAAAGTTGTATATAAATTATAGGCTCATTTAAGAAAATACTATTACAAAAGGGGTCAAACTAGTGTGACAATAATATTATTTTCTTTGAAGTATGTTATTCTTGTAATAGGATGTGCAAGTGAAAAGTCTAAAATAAATCTTCACATCCTTTGTAATTTGCATCATGTGTCTTTTGGATGGAATGAGTCTTGGTCCGCCTATCCAAAAGCACCTATTCATACTTGGATGTAACTCATTATAAAGGGTTCCATATGTTGGAAATTGGGAAACTCATTGAAATTGTAATATACCAAATTTTGCTCCATTAATTTATCATTTTTATGTTTGAAAACTTTGAATTTGTTTTCTTTCAATTGATATAGTTTTATGCATTTAATTCAATGAATGCTAATTATTGGATACATGAAATTCAAACCACTCACTTTCAAGTTTGTAAGGTGTCTAGATAATAATGATTAAATGAAAGTTTATCTTTCACTTGTTCTTGATTCCTTTGAATATTGCACTATCTCATGTTTCAATTGTGGGTAATAATGCACTATCTATAAAGTCATTGTTTGTAATATGTGTAGATGTATAAATCTGACCACTTTCTTAAATAAATATTTAATATTTATTTTAACCCCATTCCCCTTATTAATTAAATTTTATTTAATTAATTTCTTCATTTTCATCTATTTGATTAAATAAATTAATCAATTTATTTAATTGAATTCACCTAAACCTTTTCTAGCCTTTAATTAAATAAATCACTCTATTTAATTAAACCCCCTTTCTCCCTTTTTAATTAAATTTACATTTAATTAAATTGATCCTTGCAAATAAATAAATATAATTTATTTATTAAATCCCCCCACTTGTATTTATGCAAGTTGCATCTATTTTAGTTGAAATAAAGTTATTTTATTTTAATTAAAATCCATTTCCCTCATCCACTTGCTTCCTAATTATCCTTCTAGAAACCTCCTAATCCCATCCTAATCATGTCTAATATCCTAATCATGTCCTTTCCCTAAATTTGAGGAGGTCACTTCTCAAATTTGGAAGAAAGTATTCTAAATGCATTAAAGACTTTATCCATTCAATAAGCTAACTTGTTGAGTTCCCCCAAATTTGGAAGGACTCTTACAAATTTGTCCCCAAAGTCTTCCTAACCATTAATGGTTAACTCAACCTTCCCACATGGTTAGAGACTTTTTCTCTAACTTAACCTTCATCTAATTCAAGGGTCTTATCAAGCACTTATGGCTTTGACCCTAGTTATCCTATTAACCCTTGCACAAGAGTTTACCCCTTGGGTAAAAGCTTTATCCATTGGATAACCCTAACCTAACCTTAACCCTTACCTCCTAAGGTAACCCTCATGTCTTCTCAAGCATTTAATGCTTGTTTCATCTCCTCTCAAGCAACCTCTTGTTGACGATTGTCACCATTTCATTGGTGAGAATTGTAAATATGGATTGATTAACTTTCAATCCCAGCCCTTGTTAATATTATTCAATCTTAACCATCCATTTCCCTATTTTTCCTATAATTAGAGCTCTCATTCTTCATTTTCAATAATCTCCAAGTCTTTATGCATCCACATTATAGCCTAATTAACTAAGCATTTTAGCCTCTCTTTGTTAAAACAATATAATAGCATTTAGAAGCATTTTTTATATCATAGAATATTCATGGTAGGATAGTATATCATGTTAGGATAAATTTATTAATCTTTTATCGTATCACTATCTTCATCTTAAGCTTAATCATCATAGTTTCAACACATCATATAGATCTTAAAATGCATTCATGCATGTAGATCAAATATCACTCATTCTTGGAGTTCTCATTCATAAGTCATTTGCTCAATGATCTGAGAGAAAAATATCGAATTTAGGGATCCTATGAGATATATAACAATGGGACACCCCTTGGGAAGTTAAACTAATTGAATTAGTTCATATAGTTTCACCAAGAGTCTCATTGGTATGTGGCTATTCTGATCTCGAGTTATTCGTTTTGGTCACAGCATTTTCCCGCATACAATATGTTACCAGCTTGTTCATAGGGGTCACAAAAGATACAAAATTTCATGTTTATCTATAGTTAAACTATTAAGCCATGATCATATTCAATAGTTGCAACTATTATTTTTGTGGAGTTTGTAGCTCTATATACAATACTTGAACATTTTAATTTATGAAATCTTGTCTCGTGGTTGCAACAATGATCTTCAATTTAATTCTTATGTCGACATACTTTTTGATGACCACTTAACTAGAAGTGTGTTAATTTACTTATTGATAAATTCATAAAAGACGCATATTCTCTCATTTATATATAAATAAATTGTTAAGTCTTACCCTCATACTTGAAAAATAAAAATAAATGTGACAATTTTTAATCACGAGGATGAAATTAAAATTAATTTTTTGCATATAGATAAAACTAGAAAACATCATAGTTGAAATTAAAATAATTTATGAGTTGCATTCTACAAAGTAAAAAAATTAGAATGGATTATTTAATACATTAGACTAAGGAGTTGTTTCATAAACCAAAGAGATTACAAGCTATGAGGATTGAAAATAACATGTCATTACTACCTAATTATCATAGCCCTCTCCACTAGCATCATTACTCAAGATGAGAGAAAGGAAGGCAAGGAATATTAGTTGGAGATAACAACTTTCAGCCAATGTGTATACATCATTGCAGCTAACCAAAAACAATGGTATTCTAATAAGGAATCGAGACTATTATATTTAAATCAATAAACACATTCAACTTGATCAGCTAACCCTTGGTTGTATACTCCTCACTTGTAACAAAGCCAAAACAACTGTGAAAAGAGTAGGAGCATGCAACACGTGCAGGAGTTAGTTGCGGTGAATGCCTCAGTCCCTATCAACGATAGAGTTAGCAACCAAATACATTGGCTCTTATTGTGCAAGTCACTTTGGTTGTATACAAAACTCGTTTAAAAAACTAGGTGGGGTTTTGAGGCGAAAAACGAAGCACTTAAACCCTACAATGGAAAAGGAAAATGCTAATGACTATGAAAATGGGAACGACAATAGTTAATACAAAAATGAAAAGCTCAAATGCTAGGTAATGGGAAAGGTCTGATTTGATGAAGCTATGGGCCTTACCACCTAAGTCAAATCTTAAAGTGTGTCGACTAAGCCCGGCCCTAATGGACTTCATATATTTTATTCAATTTGTTTATTTATTTTTATTTAAGTTCATTCACGACACAAATAATGGTAGGCATACTCGCCAAATAACGTTGTGATAATATTTAGACCTCAAGGATGAAGATAAGGATGAACGATGAGTTGGAGTATGTTGCGTTGCTAGAGATTTCTTTTTGATTTATTACAATAAAAAAACTTTAAAACTGCTTTTTCTTTTTGTGAATCAGCAGTTTGTATAACTGCTAGATAGAATAAACTTTCTAGTTTTAGTTATAAAACAAATTTTTTAGTTTTATTGTTTTAAGTTTTATGTTTTTCCTACTCTTAGGAAAATGATTGTCTATAAGGAAATTATTGTTGTTGTATTTCATATTCAAGGTTTTAATATCAATATTATCAGTTCTAAAAATTAGTGTGTTCTTCTTCTTTAGCTCTTTTGTTCTCTGTGTTGTAAATTTTAATCTTTCAGAGGAGATGGTTGGGCACCCTTAATAAAATCAATGTTGCAATGCTTTACAGATAAGTTGAGATGAAACATAGTAAGACTACTATGAATTAGAGGATTGCAAGCATTTATCATATTGGTGAACTATAATTTTAGTTTTGTTTATTTGGCATATAATTCTAGTAAACTTTTTGTACTATCATAGATGATAATCTATGATTTTTTATTGGACACTATTTTGCAACTTCATATCTTGTATATCTAACCTTTCTTTCGTGTGACAATCATATTTTTTTATTGCAAAAGGAAAGCTAGTTGTAAACTTGGTTTATAAATTTCTTGGGTTTAGTGATCGATATTGAAAGTTTGTAAATGCAATTTTTTTTTATGAAGGCAACCATAACAATAAAATGCAGAATGCAAAAATAGAGGAAGCCCTTGGCTCGGGATTCTCTATTTATGTGGCTTGTGGATGGTTTGTATTCAGGGCGATGCAAAACTTCCCTCTAGAAAAACAACCATGCCACCCGCAAGCATGGCAAGATGCTGACGGTGCCAATCAGCTGCCTATGTCTCTGCTGCAGCCAGCCAACCAGAAAGAAGCAGCCAAGCAACCAAGGAGACTGACAAATTATCGGCAACGAAATGATCATTCCAGCCGAAAAGGCCCTCACAAGGATCCTATCGGCTAATAAATATGCATTTTTCCAACTAGTTAACTTAGAACTAACACAAAGTGAATCTAGAATAGAGGGATAGAATCAGGAGAAGGCAACATTAGTGCAATGGCAATTTCATTCAAGTATAGATAGATGAAAGAGAGGATATACATCTGAATGCAAATCATAACAAATAAATAGATAAATGAATAATGACCCAAATCAAATATTAAATTAACACATCTCAAAACATAACTGAAATAAATAGAAAATCAAAATATACATATTTTACTCTACAATTATATTTGGAAGAAGTTTTAAAATAAACTAAGGTGTTGCAGACTGGGTCACCCGCTCACTCAAAATAATCTACTCACCTTGGTAGACCCAAACTCCGAATCCTGTGCTGCATGGACGATTTCAGCTTTTGAAAGTTTCAAAAGCTCCCACTTCCTTTTGTTTCCATGGCCCTTTATTTGTGAGTTTTTATTGCAAATGGTTGAGCGGGTACTCACAGAGCCTGCACAAACTACCTGGTGACAATAAAACATATGTAACAGGTTCGAATTGTTCATTCGAAGCTTCTGTGAAATTAAAATATATGTACGCCCAAGTCAGGTATTGTCTGGTCATACTCCCCTCCTATTTATAATCTGAATTGCTCTTAGTGTTGAACCACATCTTATAATTCTCTTCTGTAATCCGCAGAAATGTATTTCTCAGCGAGAGCAACAATGAGAGCGCCGCTATAGCTGGCGGCTTTTCTCCTCTTCTCTGTTGTAATGGTCCACTCTTCGGATGAAGGAGGTGAGATATACATAGCATGTAATGTGGAGAAGTACTCCAACGACTCCCAGTTTGATACCAATCTGGAGACGCTCTTAAAAACTCTGACGGAGAAAGCAACCTACGCTGGCTTCGACGCTTCTGTTTATGGGCAGGAGATGCCAAACAAGGTGTCTGGGTGCCTCCAATGCAGAGGAGATTTGTCTCCTATGTGAAAATTCTATTGCAGTTACCGATTATTAATCTCCTATCTCATAAAGATTATTTAACAGCTGCAATTTCACAAATAAAAACACGCAGAAAGAAGTATGCAACACAGTGACACAATATTTTCGGACAATTGTCCCTGGAAAAACCCCGAAGGGAAAACCAGTACTGCAGATGAGGAATATATATTAACTATAGAAAATCAAGAGATACAAATATTGTTTGCCTCTTACTAACAGAGCTTTGACGACCTCCCAATTTCTCCTGTTGAGATTCCATCCTACTACTGTCCCAACGCTATCACTGCGCCCTTGCTAACACTGCAAAACTACTTGCTAACACTACAAGTTTCTCCACAAACTTCATCTACTCCAAATGACCCTTGACCCCTTTTTATACTACTCTCGTTGGAAAACTGACGACCGAGATTAATTCTCAATCAACAACTGAGATTAATAAGAATTAAACAACCCTAACAAAATTGGTTGCTAGAAGTTTCTATAAGATCAAATAATTAACAAATAATTGTCCCTATCTAACAAAATTTGTTTAGCAAACAATTATTTACTAATTATTACATATGGAGAACCAACTGTCCTAGCTAACCAAACTAACACTCCCTCTTAGCAAGGAAGTTGTTTTGCATGACACCCAAATTCTCTTTGAAGAAGATGAATTTCGCCTTCCCCAATGCCTTTGTCAAAATGTCTACTACCTGTTGATCTATAGTATAAACTATAGATGAACAACCCCTCGCTGTACACAATCTCTGATAAAGTGATACCTGATGTCTATATGTTTCGACCTATCATGAAACACGGGATTCTCAGTCAACTTGATGCAACTCTGATTATCGTAGTGTATCATTGTAGTCTCCACCTTCTGACCAAACAAGGCTACTAGCAACTTCCAAAGCCATATAGCTTCACATGTCGCCATTCTAGCTACTATGTATTCTGACTTTGCGGAACTCAGAGCCACAGACTTCTGCTTCTTGCTGAACCAAGAGACAACTCCTGATCCTAGACTGAAACAACACCCTGAAGTGATTCTCTTATCTGTTGTACTACCTACCCAATCTGCATTAGTATAGCCCATCAACCTGATTCCTTCACCTTGAGCATACCTAATCCCATACTCGATTGTACCTAGCAAATAACGCAGCACATTCTTTGTCGCTGTCCAATGTACTCCCTTTGGCTCGACCATGAGCTGACAAAGAGAGTTTAGTGCAAATGCTATATCTGGCCTGGTGTTGACCAAATATATGAGAGAACCAATCAACTGCCTATATAAGGTGGGATCTATATCCTTCTCCCTAGATTCGTGATCATAGGTATAGACATGGCTTTGCAATCCTCCATCCTAAATATTTTCAAGATTTCCATGCAATATTTCCCTTGTCCAAGGAAAATCTCTCCATCTGTCTGCCATACCTCCATGCCTAGAAAGTAGTGCATAAGTCCTAAATCCTTCATCTTGAACTCTGTTGCAAGGTCCCTCTTGCACTCTTCTATGAGCTCTAGTGAACCTGTTAGAAATAAGTCATCCACATATAGGACAAGAATGAGAATCTCATCCCCGACCACCAAGTAGTAGAGGTTAGCATCTACCTCACTCTTCACAAAGCCCATTTCTTGCAAGTAACTATCAATGCGCTCATACCACGCTCTAGGAGCCTGCTTGAGTTTGTACAAAGCTCTCTTCAATCTACACACGTGGGTCTTTTTGCTATGTGCTAAAAAGCCTTTCCGTTGTTCTATGTATACCTCCTCTTTCAACTCGCCATTTAGAAATGTTGTCTTGGCATCCATTTGATGGATCTGCCATCCCATCTGTGTTGAAACTAAGATTACAGCTCATATAGAAGTATACTTGGCCACTTGAGCAAATGTCTCCTCATAGTCTATTCCCTCCTTATGAGAGAACCCCTTTTCCATGAACCTTGCCTTGTATTTCTTGATGCTACCATCTGCACTGTGCTTGATCTTGTAGATCCAACATGATCCAACCACAACCCTATCTATTGGTCTAGGAACTACCTCCCACACATCATTTTTCATTATTGAGGTATATTCCTCAACTATTGCATCTTGCCACACCTAATGTTGTGTAGCCTCGTGATAGCTAGAAGGTTCTCTATCTACCAACTGACTAGCTAATGCAACATAGTCATCATACCTGGCTGGTTGTCTCAGTTGTCTACTACTCCTCCTAGGAGTACCCACTAACTCCTGAGTATTCTTTTGTGTCTGTTGAACCTCACGGTTCCTACTCCCAACTGTAGAGGATGAAATGTCAACCTCCATGTCTTCTTGATGCATCTCTTCCTGCACCTGTTGCTCCATACTCTATGAACTCTCACCACCTAAGCCTATACTGGTACTAGTGACTATACTCGAGCTTTGTTGCTCTTGATTCGGCTGAGCTATCCTTGGAGCTTATGTCGCCTACTCACTCTAATGCTCTGCTGGAAAATCTCTGGACCTCCTAAATGCCTTGTCCTCCATGAACTTGACATCACACTTGACTATAATCCTCCTAGTCCCTGGAATAAATAACCAATATGCCTTTGAGGTTTCACTGTACCCCACAAGGTACCCCCTCTCTGCAGTCTGATCTAACTTGGTACGTGTATCCCTTGGAATATGACAATATGCCAAACTCCCAAATATTCTGAAGTGACTAACATCTGGTTTCTTTCCTGTAAAAACTTCCTCTGGTGTCATCTTCCCTAGTGCCTTATGTGGAACCCTGTTCTGTATGTATACTCCCATACTATATGCTTCTGCCCATAAGTAGCGGGGCAGGTCCGGATCATGTAGCATAGCCCTTATTGCCTCCGATATGGACCGATTCTTCCTCTCAACAACCCCATTCTGTTGCGGGTTGTAAAGAATAGTTCACTCTCTCTCGATTCCTTCCCTGGTATAGAACTCTTGGAATTTATTCCCTTTGTACTCACCTCCATTGTCTAACTGAAGAACCTTTATCTTCCTTCCTGTCGAGTTCTCCATAAGAGCCTTAAACTCTTGGAAGCGATTGAAAACCTCATCCTTGGTCTTCAAAAAGTATATCCAGGTCTTCCTAGAGAAATCATCAATAAAAGTAACATAGTACTCATATACTCTGAGAGACTTCATCGACATTAACCCACATATATCTTAATGTACTAGATCAAGAACACCCTCAGATCAAGTGTCACTCCTTGGAAAAGATGCTTTTGCAAACTTCCCCTACACACATCCCTTACATACATCATCATGCTTTGTGCTCACCTCTGGAACACCTATCACAGTCTCATGAAGCAATTTAAGTGCTCCATGATGTATATGGCCCATCCTCCTATGCCATAGCTCTCCAAGATCTATAGGATTACTGCTGCTCATGAGTGCCTTAGGAGTATCAAATTGCAACCTATAAAGTCGACCACTCCTAAATCCAATTGATATGGGTGATTTCCAATCCTTATGCTTGATCAACACATGATCCCTTCTAAAGTATACATTGTAGCCTTTATCCTGAAGGACAGATATGGAAATCAGATTCATACCTAAGCCTGGCACATGCAACACATCATGAAGGGAAATCAGCTTTCCATTCTCCCCCTGAAACTGAATAGTCCCTTTCCCAACTAGGTTGAGTTTGGACAAGTTCCCCATAGAGCTGGATTTTGGTGTTCTCCTCCTTGTAATTGGAGAAATAATCTCTAACTCCTGACATATGAAATGATGCCCCACTATTTATATACCAGACACTCTGTGAGGTTGAGCTAACCATACAAGTTATGAGTGCAAACTCATCCTCCATTCTACTAGAGAGCTCATCTGCACTTGCTGAAGCTGCCATCTACTTCCTCCCTTTCTTCTCATTCTTCTTCCTTTGCGAGAAATCACTAACATAGTAGCCAAATTCATGACATCCATAGCACTTGATCTTAGACAAGTCCTTCTTCTTCTTCTCACTTTGTGGATTTGATCCTTTGCTAGACCCCTTCTTTGTTTTCCCTTTTCCTACTAGGGCAACGTTTTCTTGGTCCATCTCACCTTTCTGACTCTTACTGTTGGATCCACTGACAAGGCTTAGTCTAAGCTCCTCCTGAGTGAAATCACTCCAAAGTCGATCCCAACTTGGTAAGGTGTCTCATCCATTAATAACATGAACAAAGACATCCCACTACTTAGAAAACTCATTTAGGGCTATCCGTACTAGCTCATCATCACCTGGTTTATCTCCAATAGCTGCTAACTCATCCTTGACAAGTCTAAGCCTGGTGAAGTAACTTGTCACGTCTTCTCCCTTGTTCATTCGAGTATTCCTCAACTTTTCTCTAAGAATCAGCTTCCGATTAGTGGTCGCATTCTGGTACAGATTTAGGATGGCGTCCCATATTGCCTTTACTATATCCAAATCTATGATATGCTGAACTATATGATCCTTAACACCGTCAAAGATTATCCTCCTCGCTTTGGCGTCTTCTTTCTTATATGTTTCAAGAAGTATTGGATCTGTAGGTACAGTCACAACAGTGGTAACATATTCCTTAATACCATTCTCTTCTAGCAATAAAGAAATTTTGGCTTTCCAGACACCAAAATTTGAGGCTCCATCTAATCTGTCCTGATCTCTTAAGCCTGTTGAGGCCATCTCAAGGGATAAAAGAAATAATAATTCTAAAGAGGTCAAACTAGGTTTTATAAACCCTTGATTTTCTTTCATTTGCCTAGGATAAACTTTTTCTACTTAGCTCTGATACCATGTGAAAATTCTATTGCAGTTACTGATTATTAATCTCCTATCTCATAAAGATTATTTAACTGCGAAATACTGAAAAATAACACAGCTGCAACTTCACAAATAAAAACACATGGAAATAAATATGCAAAACAGTGACACAATATTTTCGGACAATTGTCCCTGGAAAAACCCCAAAGGGAAAACCAGTATTGCAGATGAGGAATATATATTAACTATAACAAATCAAGAGATACAAATATTGCTTGCCTCTTACTGGCAGAGCTTCGACGACCTCCCAATTTCTCCTGCTGAGATTTCATCCTGCTACTATCCCAATGCTATCACTGCGCCCTTGCTAACACTTCAAGACTACTTGCTAACACTGCAAGTTTCTCCACAAACTTCATCTACTCCAAATGACCCTTCACCCCTTTTTATACTACTCTCATTGGAAAACCAACGGCTGAGATTAATTCTCAATTAACGACTGAGATTAATAACAATTAAACAACTCTAACAAAATTGGTTGCTAGAAGTTTCTAAAAGAGATCAAATAATTAACAAATAATTGTCTCTATCTAACAAAACTTGTTTAGCAAACAATTATTTATTAATTATTACATATGAAGAACCAACTGTCCTAGCTAATCAAACTAATATCCTGCGGACTGCCAGGCTTGCTCAGCGGAGGCAGTGAAGGTCATCCAACCAGACTGCCCAAACGCCATTGGCGCCCGTGTTCAGCTGGACCATTGCTTCCTTCGCTACGAGAATTACACCTTTCTCTCGGATTTGGAAACCAACTTCTGGTATGGACTTGTCAACGTCAATAACAATAATGACATCCACTTTAATGCTGCCATTAGGGATCTATTGGCAGATCTGTCGAGCAGGGCTCCCACCAGTCCTATCAAGTTCGCCCTGGGGTCGTTGGTTGTTTCTTCCAATGTGACCATCTATGGCATGGAGATGTGCTGGCGAGATATGTCAAAGGATGACTGTGCGAGCTGCCTGTCGAAGGGATATGAAGAGGTGTTCAGCATCTCTAGCCAAAGAGTGGGTGCTCAGGTTTTCATGGGCAGCTGTACTTTGGGCTATGAAATTTATCCCTTCGCCGAGCACTATTAGACTCTATGGTTTGTTCAATTTGTTTTTTTATTTAAGTTCATTCATCACACAAATAATGGCAGGCATACTCGCCAAAAAATGTGATTATAATAACTATACCACAAGGAGATGGTTGCGCGGCCTTAAAAAAATCAATGTTGCAATTATTTACAGATTGAGTTGAGATAAAACGTGGCAAGACTGGTATGAATTAAAGGATTGCAAGCACTTCATCATACTGGTGAATTGTAGATCGAGTTTGGTTTATATAATAGATTAGTTTTAGTAAAGTTTTAACTACCGTAACGATAATCTATTGTCCAATCTTGCAGATAAATTTTGGACCTCTGTATGTTATACCCGAACTTCTCTTTTGTGTGACAATCATATTCTTTGATTGTATAATGGAAAGCGAGTTCTAAATTTGGTTTACAATTTTTTTTTATCAATATTCAATGTTTGGAAATGAAAAAGTTTTGATAGTTTTGGCTTGTTTACTTATTTTTTATTCAACATTGTTTACAAGGATTTGGAGATTTAGAGCATTTTTAAAATTGGTGATTAGACAAATTTTTGATGAATGGTTATTAATGTTTTATTTAAGTTTCAAGTCTGTATAGTGGAATTTTAGTTTTGTGACATCATATCAAAATATACACATTAAAATGTAGGTGTATCGGTTATTTAATTTTACATAAAATATACACATAATAAAGGGCGTCTATAGTTTACTAATCTTTGTATTTCATTTTTGTTATAATATTTTAAATATGGTCTCATATCTTTGTAATTTTTTTCTTTGTTTGAAGGAGGAAGTGAGTTTTGATAAGAGTGAAGGTTCATAAATACCAAATTTATAGTAGTAAGTGAAATGCAATAGGGTAAATTACAGGATTTTTTGCATTTGTAACTTCATGGTTGCACTTATAATTAAAGTATGTAAAACTATTCCAGACAATATAAGACATCTTATTTACTTATGTCTCTCTACAATAGATAATGATTTTACAACTACAAAATGTTAACTATTTTTTATAATAAGTTAAAGTTTTTAAGTGTCATTATAGAGTTTAGGTGTCATACAAGAAGTGTCTAATGCAAACAAGAATATGCATGTGTACGTATGTATATACACATGCATATGAATACATATACAAATTTACACGCACATACATACATACATTTATGTGTGTGTGTGTGTGTGTGTGTGTGTGTGTGTGTGTGTGTGTGAATTTTAATCCATACAAGGTGACTTCAATTGGTGAATGATTTTTCACTGATACTTGTTGATGTTTTCAATAACAAGGAGGTATTTTGGAAAAATGCTTGTCATTAAACTTTGCAAATATTCTTAGTATTAGAAAGACACACAATGTAGAAAAAATGGGGAAGCAAAGAAAATGAATTCAAACTAATTCATGAACCATTTCATATGGATTTATTTGGTTGCATAATAAGATTAATATAAGTTAATGAGAAAAGATCATTCGTGGGTTAGCCAAAACCATAGAAATTGAATTTGTTTATTGCGAGAGTAAATTTTGAAAGCCAATTTATCAAGAATGATTTACAAAAAAATGGTATACTATCATGTGTGAAAATGATATTAAGGAAATAAGTTTTTGGTTAAGGTAAGTAGGGTTTTGAAAGGACCTAGAACTCTTTACTTTAAGATAGAGCATTAAGCATGGAAAAAAATAAACATATCAAAACAAAAACATCCAAACAACAAAGGACCAAAACAACATCTACAAAACAACAATGAGACAACTAAAATAGAGTAGAACTACAAGCAACAAAAAAATAGCCAACCCAAATCTAAATGGTTTAAAAAAATATTCCAAAGTAACTTGTTTTTCCAAAAAAACATGATCCTTTTCCCTAGCCTTATTTTCTTATGACTAGGGGAGACTAGAGTTGCATCTCCTTCTTTATGCCTTGTAATATTTCTTTTACTTCAACACCAGAGAGATTCAAAATCTGAAGAATCCATCTTCTGATCAAGTCTATGTTAGGGTGCCTACCACAAAATCTCCTAATAAGAGACATTTAAAGTTGAGCAGTAGAGTCTTCAAAAATAGAGTTAGTAATATTAATTTGTTTTTGTTCCACCAACACCTTCTCAATAGAAACCAAATAAACCAACATAGGATTATCAAGAAGGGGTGGAGGAATAGAAATCTCCTCCACCAAGATGGACCCATCCAAATGTTTTTACACCACATCATCAGTAGACACATTTGCACTAACACTTCTAGAAAAAATTTCCAAAATATGGTGAGAAGAAGCATCTAACTCACCATTCCTTGGAGAAGAGATGGCAACCCTAGACCCATTCTCATAACAACTCTACACAACATTCTTAAAAACCATAGAGACATTACGAGGCAAACAAACAATATTATCATAAGCTAACTTAGACCTTGACCCACGTTCATCTAGAGTAAAGGGACAAAGTTTAGGTAGATCAATAGGAATGAGATTTGTAAAGGGAGCTCTATCACCTAAAGAGGTTGAGAGAAACCCCCTTTTCAACCCCAAGAACTTACCATCAAATATCATCACTTTAGAACTCTTAGCTCTCCTCAAACAATTTAAATAGGCTTCCTTTAACAAATCCACAAAAAGCACATCCTCATTATCAAAAACATCACCATTACCATCATCCCCTTCAAAAGAGGAGAAATTAGAAGCAAATAAAGGG
This sequence comes from Cryptomeria japonica, assembly GCF_030272615.1. NCBI lineage: Eukaryota > Viridiplantae > Streptophyta > Pinopsida > Cupressales > Cupressaceae > Cryptomeria > Cryptomeria japonica. The sequence continues at coordinate 804,915,949 of NC_081411.1, forward strand.
GAAGAAATGTCTTCTTTCTCATGATCCCAAAAATAGATATTCTTCTCTTTTGTACTTGGTAAAAGCACAAAACTATGTCACGTTTCAGGCCCTTATCAGCACAAGTGAATTTAAGTAATTCTAACTAAAAATTAATTTTGATCAAACATATGGGCATAAGAAGAAGCATTGTGTTAGTTGGGAATGGTGTTGCAGACCTAAAAAATTAGGGGGCCTTGGCATCAAATACCTCAAGGCCCATGGGGTAGCTCTTGCTTCCAAATGGATTTACAAGACCCTTTGGGGAAATGAGCCTTGGAAAGTCCTTGTCAAGAATAATATTGCTAGATCTGTTATAAAAAAAGCTAAACATTGGAAGGATATTTCTATCTATGACATCATTATTGGGGAATTCAAAATGAAACTTTTTTGCTCTTGTGTGTTTCATTCCTTCTGGAAAGCTTGGACCATGATTAGATCTTTTATTACTGATAGAGGGGCTACTGGAGGGTTACCTAGATTTACTATTGTTGATCAGTCCATCTGGTCGGGGCTGAAACTTAATGATAAGCCTCTTTCCCTGACTTAGAGTTTCTCTGCTAAACTCTGGTGGGGTAAGGGGCTTAAAGTGATTAATGATCTGCTGGTGGATGGGCGGCTGGGTTCTTGGGGGGAGATCAGTTTGAAGTATGACATTGTATTTTCTCAGAAACGTACTTATACCCTTATTTCTAAAGCCCTAAATGGTGATGCTCTTAGTAAGATTGTGGACTCTGATTCTTTTCTTTGGGATGCAAAATGGTGTGATGGTGGCAGGTTGAAGGACTCTTCCACCAAGTAGATTTATTCTCTTCTTAAGCAGGATTCTTCTATCTCTATTCAGGTGACCGGGTGTTGGGGTTTTGTTTGCCCTTTTTCTAATTAGTCTTTCTTTTTTGAGTACTTTTGGAAAGTTTCTACAGAGGCAAAAAAAACTCTGCTTTAAGTGGTTGCTCCTTCTTAAGAAGCTTGTTGTTGGTTTTGTTTTGTCTTCAGTGGGTTTGGAACCTATTATCTGTGACCTTTGTAATAGGGAGAAGTCTTTTGAGCATCTTTTATTTGACTATTTATATGCTTCTAAAATATGTGCTATTTTCCTTGGGTCTCCCACTCAGTGGAATTGTAAACCTGGGTTGTCTTGGAGTGAAAATTTGGCTGGGTATATTGAGTCTTTTGATGTTACCTTAATAGATTTTGGTCTGTCTTATTTTGTAAAATCCTGTGGGTCATTTGGAAAGATAGAAATAGAGAGATTTTTCACAAAGAGAGGAGGAGGCCTACTGAGTTTAATCTTAAACCCACCCATTTTTTTATTATGTCACAGGTATCTCTTGTTTTGCATATTCCAAAGAGAAAGTTTATGAAACTAGTCTATGATGGCACCCTCCTTATTTTTAAAGATGAAGTGCAATCTTCTCAATATATCCAAAAGTATCAGTCCTTTCTTCAACCTAATGAGATAGATGATCTCAATCGGATGCTTGAAAGGGTGCCATGTTGAGAGACTACCCTAGTCTATTGCTGATGATAGTTCAGGATGGGGTGTTTGGCAAGACATCTCTTCAGCTCCTGTTACTTGTACTTCATATGGTGCCTCTACAATTCCCCTTTCAGATGCTCCTGGTCCTAGTGCTACTGAGAATGATGGCTAGAATGTTAACTGGGGTGTCCACTCCCCTGGTGTTGTTACTCATAGTGTTGCTTTTTCCTCTAATACTGTTATTGTTCCTTGTGATGATGTTGTTACTCACCAGGTTGATGTTGTTGGTCCTAGTGTGGTTCCTCGTGATGGTTGGGGATAGCTTTTATATCTTGTTGTCCTTGATTCACAGCTATATCTTGTATAATGTTTCTATCTGCCCTTGATACTTTCTCGGTGATGATATGATGCTTTTTGCTCGTTCTACCCCCTAGCAGTTTTTTGGTTCTTGTGGGGGTTATGTCAGTATTTTGGTCATCCTTGGGCCTAACTCTGCTTAAATTTGTACCAGTTTTATATACTATCTTAATAGAAAAAACACACACACACACACACACACACACACACACACACACACACACACACACACACACACACACACACACACACACACACACACACACACACACATATATATATATATATATATTTTAAAATTTTAATTAGTTTTGATATTTTATATTTTATTTTTATTGAAAGTAGGTCATCAGCACCAAAATATAAGGTTGATTATCTTGTCAAGGAAAAATACTAATTTTTTTTTTTAAATTATTGAAAACAATATGATGTGGTAGAGAAATGAATCTATGTCAAGATGATATAATTCTTTTCTAATTTGGATAAATAAATAAGAAAAAAGGTGGTGGGAATTGGAAAGAGTTATATTTCAGCACACGTAACTTTTCAAATTTATTGAAAAATATATATTTATTAAAAATAGTAAAAAATATATCCATGCACTAAAGTTTCAAGTTATCAATATACACAAAAAAAATTGAAAAAAAAAAGGTAAAATTTACTAAATAAAGTGTGGTGACTTGTGTAACTTCAATTTCAAAAAAAAAATTTCAGTACGCCAAAGGTATCCCCGCGACCCAGTCCAACGACCCAACCTGCCTTACCTTGGGCTTACTTTATATTGCCAAGTTGGGGCCAGGAAGGGGTGAACTAAGGCGAGACTAATCCCTTAGGGAGAGAATCCAAAGCCCGCAACCAGTCCTCCCTCTTAAATCCAAGAGGGAGTCGAACCCAAGACCGATGGGGAGCAAACCCACCACCCAAGCCAACTCACCTACTCGTACGGGCTTCAATTTCAACATTTTATCAGCAACTAAATTATAGTGTTTACTTTATAAAAAATTACTTTCAAATATTTTTTAAAATTTTTGTTAAAATTAAAAACATAAAATAGACAAAAGAATATAAATTTTGTTAGTTTACATCATTTTAAAATTCAAAACATATATTTCTCTTTCTATTGATTTAATTTAAAAAGATGAATCAACATTGACCATTTCCTTTATAAAAGTGTGACACAACTTTGTACTTTTACATACAAACCTGAGCCCATTTAACAAGATCTAGGTTAGCTTGAAGGAATACCTCTAAGAGCCGTTTTTTCTCCTCACTCCAAGTAATAGACTAAGGATCAATGAGTTCCTCAACTTCATCAACATCTTCAGTAAAGATGTCACCACAAATAGTTTTTGTACAAGAGAGAGCCCCATAGCCTTCTCCCATACTTGAATCTTTGAAAACCCCCACACTAGAGTCCACTCACACAATAGATATGGTGAGCACAATCCCATTGGATTCATAAACTACCTGAGAAGAATTGGCCACATCAAATCTAAATGCCCTGCACCCAAAAAGCATAGAGTCCTTAGCATTAGAGAAAGGGGAAATAACCCTATCAACCAGCATGATGGAAGAGTGACAAGAAAATTCTTGAGTTTTAGTAGCCATTGTAGAACCCCTAAAATCATTTGGGTCATAGTCGTCTACCTCATCCTCCCCATCATTGGAGCCTAGGATTTCAACACCCTACTTTGCCATCCGCTTTACTTGTGAGTATGTCCTTGCCATCATATATTAAGGAAACATGTTGGTTGATAGTGAGAGAATGATTAATCTAGATAAATGAGCAAAAAATCATAAACAAACAATTAGAAGTAAATTTTGTGAGGTGTTGTATTTTAATAGTTTGATAAACATTTGCATAAAATGTAAATGAAAAAGGATACATGTGAATTATTTGATAAAACATCTCATAGCTATAGGGTCAAATAAATTAATTTTCATGGGTAAAATATTTCATAGGAATTTTTTTTTTTTCCTTTTCATAGAAGTCGGATGCTTCTTTCTAGGGATGTTGAAAGTATTATACAATATTTAATCGATGAGGCATTTTTTAATTCAAAATAAAAATTTATGTTAAAAGAGGATTGAAATATTCATGAAAAATTAATTTTATTTTATCTAGTTAAAGAGAAAGGAATGAATCAAAAGATTTCACTTTATTTTTAGTAAATCAATATATAATATTTTTTATTCTTCTAATGTACGATCATTTTGTTATTGAATAATTGTAGAGTAAAAGATGTATATTTTGTTGTTATAGATTATGGTGTATATATTATTCTAAACCTAATACGATGAAGTTCCTTTTCTAAAAAAAGAAATGAAAAGAAAAGAAAAATTAAAATCGTCCATGCAATACATGAATCGGAGGTCTATAGATTTTTTCAAATGAGTCTATATAAATTTTATTTATTATAATTATTCACGTGTGTATATAAAACATGTTCATTTTGTATATTTATGATCACTTTATATAATAAATACAATTGACAATGTGATCTTGAACAACATCCATGTTTCATATCTAAACTAGATAAATAAACTACCAAAACCATAACATCATTACCTCCAAAATTTTGAGATAAATAAAACCCAAAATATATTTATATGACCACAGATGCAAGAGTTGCATAATAAAACCCATAATTTACCAAAATGGATGCATAGATTATAGCCCTCGCCATGAAAAAAATCACAAACTATCTAAAATTAAATAAAGCACCAATTTTACAATACCATGTCGATACAATTCTAAACTCAACTACACAAGCTACAAAGGTCAGTAATCATGATAATGAAGGCATGCAATTTATCAAGCCTGCACATCAACTAAATCCAGCTAAAAAGGTAGAACAAACCTAAACATATTACACGTTATTCCCCGCTCTCACAATCACTCATACAATGGATCTTTCCTTGTATAGTAAAAGTAACTCCAATGCACCATTTTCATTGTCACATGCACGACACTCCAAATTCCATTAAACCATCCTCGTCATCACATGCATGACCCTCCATAACTATTATGCCATCTTTCTTTCTTTCATACTATTTTTTTTTGTTGCACCCACACTTTTTAACAGGAGCAACGAAAAGTGAAGAATCTATCCAAAGAAAAGTGTTTTGTACAAAACCGAAATAGGCTTATACAAATTTTATTGTACTTGGAACAAGTTTTAAAATAAAATAAAGTAGAAAACAGTTCTTGTAATGTCCCCTACTAGGGTTTGGTCTATTTTAATCATAATTAATCTATTTTCAAAATACTCATGACTTAAACTAACTTGATTAAGAGTCAAGTCTATCTTAACATGAATCAAATATGCGATATTCTATCTTTCTTTGGTCTATCAAGTAATTGCCAATTTACCATACTAATAATTAATCTTATTCTGATTCATTTATAAATCATTTATTTATTTATTTATTTATTTATTTATTTATTTATTTAATTACTAGTTGTATGAGTTATTATGCATTACTGTAGAACAGTTTCTAAACATATTATATTAATTATAATTATTATATTAATATCTATTATTATATCTATACCTAATATTATTCCTTATTCTAATTTGAACATATATACAAATAAATACATTATATTATATTACAAATGTTTATTTTTTTTTATTAGTTACCTAATTATTAATTTACCAATTATTAATACATTTGCTAATTACCTTTTGTATAAATCACTAATACTACTACTGCCTAAAAACATAAACTATTAGTATAATGGTGGCTGAAAAGGTAGACAGATCTGACATATGTCAGATCTGATATGCCACTAGATATTAAACATGACCTCCATACCTATTGCAGACTTTATTAATATTACTATTAAATTCTGCATAAACACGTTATCGGGCTTCATCTATTAAACATACTTATTAAATACATCTCATGCCTACAACCAATAACAAGGATGTTGTTGTTTGTAATCTTTATGACAGTTCTTAATTAGTCATCCCCTCTCCCTTTCTTCCTTCCTTGAAAATTATTACAAATAAGTATATATATCTATATACTTGTCTCTTTATGAAGAGACACGCCCAAATGAAACATAAAAGACACCTTGCTTGGATAAATCGATCAACCATCAATTAGTAATTGTAGTCACACAAATCTGTCCATTTTAATTAAATGAATATTTCGTATTTATTTGATTAAAAATCCACTAGCCATCAATTAATTAAATTAATATTTAATTAATTCATCCCCAAACATTCTTCTATTAATTAAATAAATTATTCAATTTATTTTAATTAATTCATTAAATCAAATTCCATTCAATTAAATAAATAAAATCAATTTATTTAATTAAATCCCCCTATTCCTCTTTTAAATAAATTAAATAAAACATTTATTTAAAATCATTATCCCCACCCCACTTGCATTTTCCTACAAATGCAACTTGCACACATTTTGAAATAAATGAATTTTTATTTTAAATAAAATCCTATTTTCCCTCACCCACCAAATCCACTTGCAAAATCTAATCCCCTTCTAGATTCTTCTAACCCTTTCCTAATTAGCCTAATCCATCCCCTAAATATTGTCACATTCATAAGCAAAATGGAGTCACTTCTCAAAGTCTAAAAGTCTTTGATAACCATTAAAGGCTTTCAACCTTCAACCACTAAATGGCTCAAAGTCTTTGATAGCCATTAAGGGCTTCCAACTTTCAACCACTTAATCCACAAAGTCTCCAATAACCATTAATGGTTAACCCAAACCCTCCTACATGGTTAAAACATTTATTTTGACTCAACCTCTACCCAACCCAAGGGTCTCATCAAGCCTTTAATGCTTTGACCATGATTATCTCTTAATCATTTGCACAAAGGTTTATCCTTGCATTAACTCCTAATGTAGTGGGTAATCCTAATTTAGACTTGACCCTTAGCCTTTAGATAACCATGAGGTCTTCTCAGGCCTTTAGTGCCTCCAACCTCTTCTCTCAACCCAACCCTGTGTTGACACTTGTCACTATTTTATTGATGCAAATTGTGCACATGGATCCCCAACTTTCAAGCTTGACCCTTGATTAAACCTTTCAATCCTGGCCATCCATTGCTCCATTTTTCCTATAAATAGAGCCCATTCCTTCATAATCCAGATCCTGAAAACTTGTATGCATTTAGGCTATAGACATTTTTAGAGAGCATTTAGCATAAGCAATCTAACATCTTATCATTTTGGTTAAAATACATCATTTTAGCATTAGTATTAGCTTTTTATTTCACATTTAGAGCTATACTACAATCTCAATCCTCCATAAGCATCCATAGTGCAAAAAGCTGCTGAGAGCTACACTATTTTGGAACTTGGAGAGGAGAGGAACAAGGGAGAAAGAGCTAAGGCCATGCTAAGAGGCAGTTGGAGATGTCTCATAATCTTTGTTTTGTTTATTTGATGCATTAGCGTGCTTTTTAGTGTCTCTCTTGATATGCCTTCATAGATTAGTTTTTGATTGACTAACACTAATGGTTTTTGTGTCTTTGGTGTTGTTTATTAGTTGCTAACCTTGTGCCATTTAGGAGGGCGTCATTTGGTGAACCCGACGTGAATCCAAGCACCTAAAAAACAATTTTTTTTAACCCAACTAACATGTTTGAATGTTGAACTTGACACACAGGTCGCGCTTTGGCACTTTTGTCACGTTTTAGCGCTATTGTTTTTTGTCTTTTAGCGCTTTTGTTCTTACAATAGCGCTATTGTCAAAGAATTAGCGCTTTTGTCAGTATTTTGGCGCTTTTGTTCATTAATTAGCGCTTTTGTATTGTTGTAAAAATCTTTTCTTTTAGCGCTTTTGTAATATTCTAGCACGTTTGTGTTAAAGTAGCGCTTCTGTTTTCACACAGACTAGCGCTATTGCAACAGAACGTTGTAAAAAAAAGGCCTTGTAATTGATAAAATTATTTTTCTTAGGTTTGTGAGAGGCAGAATATATATAGAATATAACATTTAAGTATAAGTGACATTTCCTCTTCTCTTTTCGAGAAAAGAGAAGAGGAAATGTCACTTATACTTTAAGTTATATTCCATATATACTTTCAGGATGTTTGAGAGGGGTTTCAAACCTCTAGGAGTTGTAATGCAAAATCTAGTTTTTGGAAGATCCTCCAAATTTCAGACTTAGTCAAATTTCAGGGCATTTCAGAATCAGGATTTGTAAAATTTGTAACCAAAATCAGAATTTAGGCTTGTGTAAGCCCACACTAACATTTGATCACTGATTGTGTGCAGGTTCTAATCTGTTTTGTGCAGGGGAAGGAGTTAGTTTAGAGGCTTTAAGTTTCTTTTTTTTAACTTTCTTTCAACAAAAGTTGGTTAAAAATAATCCATTCTCCCTTCTTGTACAAGTTAAAATAAACCTCACATTTTATTTTGGAGTGCATAAAATGAACCTCAAACTTGTTTTTGGTGCTTAAAAGAAAATTCATCTTTCTTTATTGCAAGGTAAAAAGAACAACAACTTCAAATTTGCTTTCATTGCAAGTTAGGACTCATTTTCTTTTGGTGCTTAAAATCAACAACACAAATTTGATTTCCTTGCATCAATTCGGACCTAAAATTTACAATCCACACTTCAAAATTTTGGTGCAAATAAAATTCACAGTCAACTTGTCTCAATTTTGCACAAGCGATTTACTTTATGCAAACGTGCTTTTCATTACGTTGACCAGGATTTCAAATTCTAGAATACAAAACACATTGCTTTTTGGAGTTAAAAAGAACACCATGACTGTTGGAGCAACATCTCCAAATAGTTAAAACACATTTTGCAATAGTGGATTAAAAAGAACAAGTGTTTTACGTGTCTGGCACGCTTGTGCAAATAGTCAGTCGAGTGGTCCTACCTCTAACACACACTATCCTCTCCCTTGGCTCTCGTGGTCCTAGGTGCAAGAGAAAAGTGTTAGTAACGCTCAAATTTTATCTTTTTAAGAGAGGCCTACCAAGGGATCAATACTCTTGGGAATGACCTCGAGCGGTAAATCCTTCGAGCCGCTATAGAAATCAGGTGAGAGCGAAAGCTGTAGCCTTGGATATAGCTGTTCCTACAATGTAACTGGCCGAAAGGACAAATGGGCCCCACCACCAGTTACAAGGCTCTTAAGTGAGTCACTGCAGAATGAACTTATGTCCAAAAACATCGAACACGACTAAACACCTTTAAGTATTAGCCCACCCGTTCTATTGATTGAGGATATTTGCGATATAATTTAGTGCAAGAGCATAGATGGTTTTGCTCCCAAGATACTCACCATACATATTTCCTTGAGTAGAAACATAGCTTTTTGAAAAGTCACTTGTGGCTTGATAAAAGTGGTGACTCCCCCATCATAGGGATCATCTATTTGTTATGCTCGTGCAAGACTTATTATATCACATCCTTACCTGCCACGGTGGGATTCATAAGGTATGTAGTACCAAAGTCAAAGAAATATCAAGATGTGGGCTAAATTTATCACAACTGGCCATTTGACCTTAGGGATAAAAAGTGTTTGAAGTGTGTTCATTTTACAGACCTAGTGCAAATTGAGCCGACTTCAGGCTTTGGAAATACACCTTAAAATAAATCTAAAGGAAGGGTCAAAAACAAGTCCAAGGATTGGGTTGATCTAGACCCATACTCATTTGTGCCTTTGAGGCAACAATTTTGTGTTTGTGTGCTTGCTTTGTTTTCTTGTCAAAGAAAAATCAGAAAATCAATCTCAAAAACAAAGTATTCATCCAACATCTGTCAACACAACCAAAAATACCAAAAAAAAAGTGCAAACAACACAGAGTCACAACTTTTATGACCATTCTTCACATCTTGCGAAAGAAGAAGTGTCATCAGAATACCAACTTGAAAAGAAGACCATTGAGCTCAAAGGCTTTAATCAAAAGGAGGAAATTCTTCTATATCAATCGACAAATCTTTGTCTCCCATAGAGTCTTTCTACATCACATGCGTCTATACCTTCAAGGTAAAACAAACGAGTTTGATTCAAAATCATTGAACAACAGAGCTTTTATGCAATATAGAGCTCTGAGTTATCACAAAAATCAAGGAGGAAAGATTAATCCCAACTTTTTCCCCAACATCTGTATCACCTACAACACAGCTCGAGAAGTACCACCAACGCCTGAAGGGGAAGAGGTAGAGTTTATCCCATTTGTGACACAAAGTTTTTATTGAAGTTGAAAACATTTTCATCCATCATCTCACTCATACATCATCACTTCATCATCAATCCATCCCAAAAACTCTCAAAACATTAAGAGGTTCTTGTCCCAAGATTCTCTTTTAGATATTGCTTGAAATCAAACACATCACATCACTTTTTAGATTGTTTCTACATCTAGGATAAGCTCATCCTAAGAGACACATCTACACAGGTTAAAACTAGTTCATGAGTGAATCCTCTCATTACTAGGTAGTTAAATTTGTAACACATCTCAGATTTCTCTGCACCTTATCACATCAAAACTTATCAAAACAAACAAGCAATTCAAAGAAGGAATTTCGGTTACATCTACCTTAAAGTGCTAGAGATCCCCATACAACACAAATCACCAACCATCAATCTTTCATTTCATCACCAACTCATCATCATCTTCAATCAACTTCAACACAAACTTGCAAAATGGCTCAAACCCGATCACAGTCAAGACAACGAGAAATAGAAAGAGAAGAAGAAGAAGAGGAAAATCTCAATGAATTTCAAGAAGCACTTGGAGGAAATATAAATGATGAAAACCCAAGTACTCCCACTCCTGCAACAATAGAAAGGGCTCAGCATAACCCTCTCTTTAACAAACTTTTTGACGAAATACTCAGGAGCAATGCGGATGCTCACTTCTTAAGACTTGCTCAAGAAGGAGCCAAACTCCCCTCAGACTTTGATCTTGCCCAATTAAGACAAGCATCAGAAAGACAAAGTCGTCATGAAGAGGAAAGGGGTAGAGATCCCATCAGATATAACATTCCTCGAGGTAACCCACCACCTCCTCCTCCAAATGAAATGGAGATGTTGCGGCAACAAGTCGAGAATCTTGCCCAACAACTTCATAGTGGTGTCAAGATTAACCAATTCTCACTCAATGACATCTGTCCCTATCCTTTTGATAGGAATCTTTATATGCCACCCTTTCCACGCGGGTTCGAAACACCCAAATTTGAAAAATATAGAGGAAAGGGGGATCCCCGTGATCATGTCCGAGAATTTCATTCCGCTTGTCTTGAAGTGGCATATGAAGACACATACCTAATGTGCCTTTTTCCCCAAAGCTTGGGAGGAACAACCACATCATGGTTTTCCCGACTACCAGGTGGCATTAGAACATTTGAGGAACTCATCCAAAAGTTCCTATCTCATTACTCTTATAACATTGAACGTGACATCACCATGGCTGATCTATGCAACACCAAACAAAAACCAGGTGAATTATTCTCAGTATTCTTGCAACGATGGTGCCAAATGTCTAGCAGACGTTCTCTTCAGTTACCTAAACGAGAACTAGTGGAAATTTTCATTTCCAACTTAAACGAAGAAATGGAATTTCACCTGGATGTCAAAGACACAGATTCTTTTAACGATATGATCACCAAAGGTATAAAATGTGAAAGGGCACTCATCAAGAAAGGACTCATCAAAATCTATAATGAACCAAAAGATGGTCCTCGCCCACGCTTCAATAGTGATAAACCGAACTTCTGGAACAAAAACAAGAATATCGTCAATGATGGGGTTGTGGATGCTCGAACTATCCAAAATGCACAACCTGTGGTTCGGTTTGCAGGACAAAATCCTCCACCTCAGAATAACACAAATGTTCCTTCCAATCAAGGTCGCATCACGTCTCATGATGAACCAAGACCTCGTCAGCAAAAACAAAAATGAACATACACTCCCTTAGGGGAACCCATTGAAACAGTGTTGCGACAACTCCTCTCTCAAAATTTGGTCACTCTACCTAAGCTATCAAACTATGAGCCTCAAGTCAAACCAGCATGGTGGAGAGATACTGAACACTGTGAATTCCATCAAGGAAGAGGGCACAAGACAAGTAATTGTCACTGATTGAAAGACCTCATTCAGGATCTTATTGATCGAGGAGAAATTGAAATTGAAGGACATGACCAAAAAACAACCAATAGTGATCATCTGATGTTCAAAAATCCACTTCCATCACAAGATCAAAGGGATCCTTCCACTTCCAGACGAGGCAATGATACCACTGATTATACGCAGGCTGCGTATAACTACACTATAAATCACCTGTATGATGCCAGTGAACAAATTGCAACCATAACCTTCAAAAATCCCACCTCAAATTGCAATGTTGTTACACGTCGTGGCAAGGTCACCATCAAGGCAGCTCCACAAGGCACCACCTCCATCCCAAAGCAGTACAATCTTGTGGAACAATTAGACAAAACCCCTGCACTTATATCCATTTTGGAGCTTTTGCGTCTGTCACCCTCTCATAAAACTATCTTGGATCAAGCACTCCAAGAAGCGTTAGTCCCCGCAAATCTAAATACGGACCAATTTCAAGCCATGGTTGGAAATCTAAAGTCATCACCTTGTCTCACTTTTTCCGAAAGTGACAACTCTTCTTTCCAACAACCTCATAATGCTTCACTACACATTGAAGGCTTTATCAACCAACACAGGATCAAGCGAGTCTTGATCGATAATGGAGCAGGCCTAAACATTTGCACACTACAGTTGGTCACAGCATTGGGATATGCAATAGAATCAGTGGATCCTCGCAAGAAGATCACCATCAAGGCCTATGATGATGCAGAGCGTTCATCCAAAGGAGCTGTGGTACTACCAATCCGAGTCGGTCCTGTGGTAAAGCACATAATTTGTTAGGTTCTAGACATTCCTCTGCCATATAATCTATTATTAGGGAGACCTTGGATACATGCCATGCAAGCTGTTCCATCTACCTACCATCAATGTATCAAGTTCCCACATAACGGTGTAGAGATCACAATTCTAGGCAATGCAAATCCCTTTGCATATTGCCATAATATCAACCATCAACTAGAGATTATTGTTCCTAATAATAGGGAAGCCATTTCCTCCACGTCATATATAGGTCCCGCCTCTCTTGCCAGTTCGAACACCACTATGCCTGAGCAAGAAAAGCTTAAAATGAAGGTAGCAGAGGAAGGTCCTGGAGAATATAACTTGAGTCAGCTCTTTTGTGTGGGACAAATGCCCACTTCTCCTAGAACACATGGTAAACCACAGCAGTTACTCCAGCAACCACTAATCACGCCAGCATGTGCCTTGACGCCTTTCGTCCTTGGAAAGAGTCAAGAGGAAGAAACACAAGATGAGGACCTAGCGAACTGGATCTATAAAGATCCCATCACCATTGACACACCGCAAGTTACACTTCCTATGAAACAATATGGCAAAGGCCTCCTCATTATGCAAAGAATGGGATATGATGGTTAGAGTGCTTTGTGATACTGCAAACAAGGGCGACATGAACCTCTACTACCAGAATTCAAACCCAAAGGTAATACAGGCCTTGGCTTTGAAAAAGAGATCCTTCCTAAACTCAGATTCAAAGGAAAACCCAACAAACCATTTTGCCCACCTACTGCAAAGAGGACACCTTTCATAATCAAAGCACCATCAAGCACTATCCCCACTGCCCCATCGAGGCTCACAACTCCACCGCAACCATCACCAATGCCAAACATCCCACCAATCGAATCAGTAATCCCATCCGCGGCAGCCATCACATCAATAAAACCATTCGCAGTAACAACTGTATCCGAACCCGCAGCAACATCTATGGCACCAGTAGTTCCAGCAGAAGCCACTGAGTCACCATTACCAATACTTCCAGTAACAAATCCTTTCATCCCTATCAAACTTCCTGCCACATCGATTACTACAAAGATACATAAACCAATCACACCTACTGTGTTTAATTCTAAAGACATCCCAGTATGGTATAGCAATCGGATGCTGGAAAGTGATTCAGAGACCGACTCACATGAGTGGGAATTTGATTCAGTACAGCTTAATACTTCAGATGAGGAAGACACATCACCACCTCCACCACGCAAAGACATACCTGTTTATGGAGAAGCACAGATATAGACCACTTGGGTTCCTGAGCTGGAAACATCTTCCACAGACCCTATGTCTCATCCTACGCCTGATTCTGACAGGGAGAGTACCATCAATGACCTTCACCACACTGTCTTAACCCTCACTGATACATCTAACGAACTTAACCTAATCGATGAAGTAATACCCATTATCCACCCTGAACTCATCGAATGGAACCAATCAAATCCCCCATGTCTTGACTTCTTCCAGAACGATGAGGCTATCATTGAATTTTTGGAATTAAGGGATAACCTACCAAGCGGGGATCACAAAGCTAGATTTGCCATTGAACTTAATGGCGCAGCATACTTCGGGGCAGATGCCAAACCTTTCAGCTGCAAAAATATAACTGTATATGGTGAAAATGGATAACAATAATAACAATATTGAAAGGCTAAATGAATCCAACCACAAAACCCTAGCCTAACAATGAACAAAGATCCACCATAACATATGAAGATTACCTAAGACAATGCAAATAACTCAAAATCACAAAGATTACACCATCACATGTCCAATAGGGTTTTGATCTCCATTCTTCCTATCTCCATTGATCTTGCTTGATATATTTGCTCTCAAATTTTTATATGCACAAGAGCTCAACAAAGAACGGAATGTGGTTGCAAGTAGGATCGTAGTGTAGTAAGTCCTCCAAAATCAGTCATTAACATGTGTCATTAGCGTTTGACAATGAAGAAAGCATATCCTTAAATAGAAGACATAATAAGAAATGGAGGGTTAAGATTGAGAGGTGTAAAAAAAGAGGTCGGCTAAGATTAGAGGGTAGGTAAAAGAAATACCAAAATAATGAAAGAGGTAGGTAGTGTATGAATTAAGAGATGAATGACATGTGTCATGTGTAGAAAAAGCTAATGAATTAATTAAATAAATAAAGATTTATTTAATTAATAGAAGAAGTGGGACAATTAAATAAATAAAATATTTATTTAATTTAGGAAAGGGATAATTTAAATAAATAAATGTATTTATTTAAATGAGAAATAAGGCTAGAAGAGGATAAATGAATTAATTAAATAAATAAAAATTTATTTAATTAATAGAAGAATTAGGCTTAGATAATTAAAAAAATAAAATATTTATTTAATTAGATATGACAATTTTGGGTGTCTACATTTTGCCCCTCTTTGAGACAATGCGGCTTGTCGCGTTGTTTCAAAGAAGATAAGATGAACTGATACAGAGTTGCCCCAGAATGGGAATGATATGCCCCCTCGAGAGATTGGATGAAAATGTCAGAAAAGATTGAAGACAATCTCTCGATAAGAAAGAAAGGCTAGAAGGGATTGACCGAATAAAGTGACAAAGTCACAGGATGAAGAATACTGACTCGGGAAATGAAGGCGAGGGCTAGGATAGGCTATAAGATAGACCACGGGAAAAAGACATCCTCATTGTCATCCACACCCTTACAAGATCATAGTGCAGAGCGAGAAAAGAGCAGCAGCAGTCAGCAGCGATGGCCTTCGTTCATAGATTCGACCGCGTTCGTCGATTCCAGAGACCAGCAGATGCAGGAGAGCCGGTAAGTACCAGAAAACCTCCTCGTACTTTTACGCATTTCAAGTTTTGTCATTAATGCTCAATAGGTAGCAATAAATGCGCTAGGAATAGGGTAGTTAAAAAAAATGCAAAAACGCGCAACCGCGTCTGTGTCTGTGCTAGGAGCGTCTGTGTCCAACAGGCGCGTCTGTGTCGGGTCCAGGCGCGTCTATGCCTAGAACCGCATTTGCGAGTAATGCGAGCGCGTTTGCGAATTCAAGACGCATTTGTGACCTTTAGGGGCGTCTGTGTTCCCTGGCCGCGTTTATGAAGGATTTAGGCACGTATGTGTTCAAAAAGCGCGTCTGTGTTGCAGAAGCGCGTTTGTGCAGTCTATAAGTGCATGTATGAGTTTAAAGCGTGTTTGTGAGTGTAAAATGCATAGTTTAAGTCTTCTAGGTCAAATCGGCAGTTCTGTGATGAACATACGCTGTCGATTGGATAAGCTGCTGAGAGGATACACTCAAGCAGGTCCTCTAGGAAGACTAGGATAGATCAAGGCACTTTGTGATGAACAGGGAGCACCAAGATAGGCAGCACTTTGTGATGAACAAGGAGTGCGAATGTGAGTAACACTTTGTGATGAACAGGGAATGTCACACACGTAGTACTTTGTGATGAACAGGGAGCACTACTAGGGTAGATAGCAACACTTTGTGATGAACAGTGAGTGTCACTAGGATAGATAACCATATGCATTTAGATAGCAAGTAGCATTTTGTGATGAACAGTGAATGCCACGATAACTGACATGATTGATTGGTTGACTGCAGGAGTATCTGCCTATGCTGGAGTCACGGGAGAGATTCCCGTCGACACAGAGATTGCGACCAGAGTTGTCGATTCAGGACAGGATTGCGATTGAGGAGATGGGCCTCAGACATGTGCTATATGTGCCCGAGTTTTGGGCAAACATGGGTTTGCTGACTGCACTGGCGGAGAGATGGCACTCCGAGACTTGCACATTTCACTTGCCTATGGGGGAGATGACAGTGACCCTTGAGGATGTGTACAGGATACTGCATATACCGATCGATGGAGAGCTGATTCCATATGATCGAGATGGAGACAGGGAGGCGCTGAGATGAGTATTCCAGGATCCCGGGTTGGAGATGAGAGCAAGTCACGTGGCATGGGATACCATGACCGCGATAGGGTTAGCGCTACCAGCTGTTATTGGAGGAGCCATCAGTGGTTTCTTATGTCCTGACAGGGCTACCCGGGGATTGGCAGTGGGCTGGGGAGGAGCACTGGAGACACTGGTGACTGAGCACACCAGATATGCCTGGTGGCCATGTGTCCTGGCACATTTGTACTATGAGCTGCATCAGTTTGTCTATCACGGATCAGTGGGCTTGGGCTGCGGAGTGACACTGCTACAGGTGTGGGCATATGAGCACCTTCCTATCACATGGCCTATCCACTTCAGGGGCAGAGGACATGGACGAAGTTTTGTACATTTGTATGATATGATTACGTCACAGCCTCAGATTGGCCGGCTGGAGCACTAGAGGCGGGTCATAGATGACATTGATATGGTTATCTGGAGGCCATACCTGGGGTGCGAGGAGTGGGAGGACGATGCCATGGAGCTGCCCTATACATTCAAGAGCAGGTATCTGATTGGGCGCACACCCTACATACTAGAGAGGCAGCTGGTTGACAGGGTTGGGAGACAGTTCGACAGGATCCAGAGGATGCCGCGAGGCTCGGGCATGTATGCCCGCACAGTCAGGGATCAGGCACAGTTCGGGCCAGTGTTATCGTATGATCAGGCCGTCACACAACTTGCTGAGATGATGCCATTACCCTGGGACATGTGGCCAGAGGTGGAGGATGCAGGGATGGATGCAGAGTATGCTGCATATTGGGCAGAGCATCCGTTTTCGAGGTTGACAGATCCTGGAGAGCTGCTGGAGGGAGAGGTTGGAGGGGATGATGATGATGATGGTGGAGGGGATGGAGGTAGGGGCCGACGGAGGCGGAGGGGAGTAGTGGGGGAGAGGCGGGTAGCACCTCGGAGAGAGGGAGGACAGGAGGGAGTAGCCCAGGTGGTGAGGGGTCGAGGTGGATTGCCCCTACAGGTACCAGCAGCATAGGGTCCTAGAGCACAGGGACCTAGACAGGGACAGGTGCAGGGACAGGCATATGTACAGAGACAGGTACAGGTTCCCCAGCATGTACAAAGATAGGCTCCAGTTCAGGCACCTAGACAGGTACAGAGGGAGGCACAGGTACAGGCACCTGCAGAGGAGGAGCTACAGGCAGAGGCTGAGGGTGGAGATCCTGAGGAGGATGAGCTGCTAGAGCTGAGAGAGATCTGCCAGGGCCAGGCAGACGAGATCGCGGAGTTGGAGCGGGAGAGGGATCGTCTCAGGATCAGGCTCCGAGATACAGAGCGAGAGAGGGACCAGGCCATCCAGCGATATACTGAGGCCGAGACAGCTCTGAGGGCAGGGAGGCAGGCGGCAGAGGATGCAGGGGCAAGCTACGCATATGTGTTGCGAGCCGGAGAGGAGATTGGGTATTGGAGGGACCTGGCAATGTAATCTTACCTCGACGAGTTGTAACATGACATTCAGAGGTATGCTCAGAAGAAGATCCAACACCCTTTAGGACAATCTTGGGTCTCTAAGAAGGATTCTCAGGATTTTTGTTCTTGATAGTGATAGTAGAAATATGATTGTCCATTGAGATGTGATTGATAGTAGAATCATAATTGTAAGGTGCTCTAGTGTAATTGGCTTGATCATCTGTGACTTTGCCTTTTCCTTTGTCATGTTTTGGGAATGGTTCCTTAAACATCTCATGCTCTTGATTAGATGAATGTCCCTCAATCTCAATGTCGCCTCTGTCAATGAGATCTTGCACAATGTTTTTCAATCGATGGCAATTACTTGTCTTATGACCCTTGCTCTTATGAAACTCACAAAACTCATCATCATTCCACCAATTTGGTTTGACCTTTGGTTCATATGGAGGAAAATCTGGAACTGTGATCACTTTGTTTGCCACAAGCTTTTTGAATACTGATTCAAGTGGTTCTCCCAATGGAGTGTACTTCCTTCGTGGTCTAGAAGTTGTTTGAGTGTTCACCTGATTGTTGGTAGAACTTGATCCAGAAAAGACGAACTTGGGTCTCACTATGTTGGCATCAACAACACCATCATTAACTGTGTTCTTGTTCTTGTTCCAAAATTTTGGTTTGTCCTTTCCTTTAAAGTCCTCTTTGTTTTCTTTGAATAGCTTGATAACTCCTTGTTCAATTAGGACTTTTTCTGTTGCTAGGCCCTTTTCAATAACATCCTTGAATGTAGACAAACAAGCTTTCCAGAGATCATATCCAATAGCCTTGTTAACATTTTGAGTGAACATTTCTACCATTTGTTTCTGCGGGATTTCGCAAGAGCATCTGCTAGCTAAGTTTCTCCATCTCTGTAAAAATGTTGCGAAAGATTCTCCTTCCTTTTGTTTCGTATTGCATAAGGTGGTAACTGAGACATCTATTTCTATATTGTAAGAGAAATGCTAAATGAATGCCTCTGCTAAGTCGCCCCATGACTTAATACCAGGAGGTAGTTGAGAAAACCATTCCATAGCTTGATCGCCTAAGCTCTGCGGAAACAACCTCATCAAGTATGTCTCCTCTGCCACTACCTCAATGCAAGCTGTGAAGAATTGTCTTATATGTGCCTTGGGGTCTCCTCTCCCTCTATATTTGTCAAATTTTGGTGTCACAAAGTGTGGAGGAAATGGAGGCATTGGAATGCTCTTATCAAAGGGATAAGGACATATATCTCTCATAGTGTATGTAGGTTTTGATGTACTCATGTCCTCCATTTTCTTTTGTAAATCTCTTATTTGTTGCTCCAAATTGTTCTTGGGAGGAGATTGATTTCTTGTAGCATACCCCATGTTTGAAACACCCATTTGAGGAGGAGCTTGTTGCATGTATGGATGATACTGATCGTAGACATGTCCATATGGAGGTCTATATTGTTGCGACATATATGGAGCACTTGGCATAACTTCATGTTGAGGGACCCCATATCTATTTTGTGTGTATAAACCATATTCAATAGGCCTTTCATTTTCCATTGTGTTGCCCCCAATTTTGACATGAGGTCTCTTTGTGTCAAAATTTTGAGGATGTCCTTGAGTATCCACTTGTCTTGATTGGTCCATACCTTGAGCATGTGTTTGACCATAAGGCCTCCATGATGGTCTTTGAGTGTAAGTATCATATGTTTGAGCTTGTGTATGTGGGATTGCTGGTTTTTGAAGCAAAACTGATGGTTACTCAGGCATCATATTCAGTCCTCTATTTCCTCCACTATTTGGTCTCCTTTGATCCATGTTGAGTTGAGTTTGCTGTGAGGGTCGACTTTCCATAAGTTGAGATAAGTCAAAATCATGTGGTATTTTAGCTCCACTATGTGCCATCATGTTTAAAAAGTACTGTCGATCTCTCCTCATTATCTCTTCAACCAATCTATTGAATTGAGGATTCATTATGGATTCTTCTATGTCTGCTGATAGTATTGAAGAATTGTCAACATTGTCATTGTGCGTAGCATTGTTGTTTATAGTGTTTGCGCTTTCCACATTTGGATTGTGTCTATAAACATTCATGTCTGGTAATGTAGTGTGCTTAGGATTGTAGAATAGATCATTGTCATACTCATAAGAACTCATGTTTACGGATTCTTGAGCTTCTTTAGCTATTCTCCTAGATTTTTGAAGGCGGGTTTCAACCATGAACTAGGTGTTAGACCAAGATGTGAAAGACTAGATGAAAAGTGAAAAGAGTATGGAAGACCAAGAGTTGTATGGAGTGTAAGTGAATCTTGAGGTGTACTTGCAATGTCCAAAGTGTAAGACCAAGTATGTAAGTAGTAGAGTAGGTGTGACTTTCAAAGAGAGGATCGTTTCTCTTGATGAGGTAAGCTAACCTTGACTCTAAGTAAGACCAAATGAGACCCAAAGGTAAGAAACCTTGATGAGGGACCACTTAGCAAAGTGTTGTTGTATGTAGTGTGTTGACAAAGTATGATGAGGACAAGCAAGTGACCTTTTTGACTCAAGTTTTTAGACAAGTGTGAATGTAAAGTGAAATGTGAAGCAATGATGGACTGTGTGAAACCTTAGAATAGGCTGAATACTAGATGAAACCTGAAGAGACAACCTAAGAAGCTCAAGTATGCCGAAACTGATTTTCTCTGTTTGTTGGACTGTTAAAGTTCTCAATTCCTGACACAGACGCCTCTGTATACTTCACAGACGCATTTCCCAGACACAGACGCTTCTCTGTTTGACACAGACGCTGATAAAAACACAGACGCACTTATATGACGCAGACGCGGTTAAAACAGACACAGACGCGTTTCTGTAAACTTAGTGCAATTTTTTCGATCTATGAAATTGTTTTGTTGTGACCAAATCTGACTGTTTGACTGTTTTTCGTGACAAGAGGACACAATGTTGATGACTCAATGTTTGCAAGTGTTTAGACTCCAAAATGACTCCAAGAAAAGTGTGTTGTTTGATGTAAATTTGTTTTGCATACACTTGAAGACACAAAAGACACAATGTTTTGTTGTTTTGTCTTGAATGTTTGAGTGTTTAGCATAAGACAAGCACAAATCTTAGGGCTGGCCAAGATAATAGTTGTTGGTCCCACATAGGGTTTTACCCCCGAGGCTACGCTATTCAGAGCGGATACTTAGATGCTTGACCTCACTGGTTCCACCCTCAGCACTCACTTCTCGGGTCAGCCAAGCATCAGTCCCCATGAAAACTCCCCATGGCGAACTTTGTATCTCTACTAAGAACCGTATGTGTGTGGGCCGCTACCAGAGGTCCGACCTCCTGCCCCAACAACTAGAAGGATTTGGGCTTCTAAAACAAAAAGGTGCTAGTAAGGGCATCAGCTCGTGTGGCCATACATGCGGCACTTTCAGCTCTGTAAATACAGAAGGCTCCCAGCCGGTAGGGGTTACGCCCTACAAATGATCAAATAAATTTGATCAAACGGGTTTATGGGGAGACATAGTGTCGGTATGAACTAATCAGCACACGTTATCCATAGTTTTCACCATGAATACATTTGATTATAGTGGTTTGGAAGAGGTGGGTTTTCCTCGCTACCACTTGGGTTGTTCTCTTCTCACTAGTAGTCCTAATGACCACACAGGAAGACAGGCCCTCTAAAGATTAAACAAAAAGAGCCTATTGCTCAAGACACAAAAGACAATGATTCAATTTTAGTGCACCAATGGAAGTGTTTGCTAAGCTTATGAAAACAAGGCACACAACAAAATTACAAAACCCTAGCCAAGGCCCTGTAACAAAATTGTTAGTAGTTTGGGTTGTTTCAAATGATAACCCCTTCCTGCAAGCACACAAGTTAGGTAAATTTTAGAAAACCCAAAAGACTTTGTGAAAAGGGGCCTTCAACAAAAACATTTTTGCCTCCAAAGCAAGCTGTACAAACCAGGTTAGCTAGATCTGCAAGGGTTAGCCGAAAATAAACCAGATCCGAAACCCTAAGTATGAAATCCGAAAACCCGAATCAAAGAAAAATTAAAAATTGCAAAATAGAAAGCACAGACGCTTCTATACCAGACGTTGTTCTGTGATGCACAGACGCGATCAGAGGTCACAGACGCTGTTAAGTGACGCAGACGCGATCTAATTCAGTGCAGACGCGGTTTGGAATCACAGACGCAGCTTTCAGAAACCTGCAAAACAAAAATTGGCAAAAACACAGACGCGATTCCAGAGTATACAGACGCTTTTGAAACACAAAAACGCGATCCGAAGGCTCGCAGACGTGGAAAAAACCTAAAATGTCATCGAAAAATGTCCGATCTGCAACTTCAAAAACGCAAAATCTGCAACAAAAAAGGTTAAATGCAAAGGGACAAGGGTCCCACCGGGCGTGCCAAAATGTATATGGTGAAAATGGATAACAATAATAACAATATTGAAAGGCTAAATGAATCCAACCACAAAACCTTAGCCTAACAATGAACAAAGATCCACCATAACATATGAAGATTACCTAAGACAATGCAAATAACTCAAAATCACAAAGATTATACCATCACATGTCCAATAGGGTTTTGATCTCCATTCTTCCTATCTCCATTGATCTTGCTTGATATATTTGCTCTCAGATTTTTATATGCACAAGAGCTCAACAAAGAACGGAATGTGGTTGCAAGTAGGATCGTAGTGTAGTCAGTCCTCCAAAATCAGTCATTAACATGTGTCATTAGCGTTTGACAATGAAGAAAGCATATCCTTAAATAGAAGACATAATAAGAAATGGAGGGTTAAGATTGAGAGGTGTAAAAAGAGAGGTCGGCTAAGATTAGAGGGTAGGTAAAAGAAATACCAAAATAATGAAAGAGGTAGGTAGTGTATGAATTAAGAGATGAATGACATGTGTCATGTGTAGAAAAAGCTAATGAATTAATTAAATAAATAAAGATTTATTTAATTAATAGAAGAAGTGGGACAATTAAACAAATAAAATATTTATTTAATTTAGGAAAGGGATAACTTAAATAAATAAATGTATTTATTTAAATGAGAAATAAGGCTAGAAGAGGATAAATGAATTAATTAAATAAATAAAAATTTATTTAATTAATAGAAGAATTAGGCTTAGATAATTAAATAAATAAAATATTTATTTAATTAGACATGACAATTTTGGGTGTCTACAATAACAATAAAACATGGATCTTTCAGTGAAAACCACACTGTGGCACTGTTTGATCCGACAAAAGTAAAAAGAAAGAGCGTATCCAATGGTGAAAACCTCTCTGAAGCGCCTGAGGATGAAGGGTTTGACATTCTCCCTGCTAGTACACAACAGGAACGATCCACGATTCTTATCGAGGAAACCAATGAATACAATGTGGGGACTCTTGAAAATCCTCATATTATACATTTGGCATCTCTTCTCACTCCAGAGGAATAGCCTAAATTTATAGAGTTCTTCCAGCAGCGTCAGATCAACTTTGCATGGTCATATGCGGACATGCCTGGGCTTGATCCTGATTTAGTCATGCATCACCTCACCGTAGCAGAAGAAGCCAAACCTGTCAAGCAGAAGCTTCGTAAGATGCATCCCCAGATTGCAGTGCTAGTCAAAACAGAACTCAAGAAACTCCTAGATGTTGGTTTCATTAGGCCAATTGATTATGCAGAATGGATCTCCAACATTGTGCCTGTCAGCAAACCAAAAGGGGGCATCCGCATTTGTACTGACTTCAGAGATCTGAATAAGGCATGTCCTAAGGATGACTTTCCCCTACCAAATATCAACATCATAGTGGATCTAACAGCAGGACATGCGATGCTTTCACTCATGGATGCTTTTTTCGGCTACAATCAGATAAAGATCGTGCCCGAAGATCAACATAAGACAACCTTCACATGTCCATGGGGCACATACTGCTAGAATGTAATGCCTTTTGGTCTAAAGAATGTAGGAGCGACCTATCAGAGAGCAATGACCACCATCTTCCATGACATGATGCATACTATGATGGAAGATTATGTGGATGACTTACTAGCAAAATCACTCACTAGAGAGGGTCATTTGGACATATTAGAGAGAATCTTTGATAGACTGGAACAATATCATGTTCGACTCAACCCAAAGAAATGTGTCTTTGGAGTAACCTCCGGGAAGCTTCTAGGATACATTGTCTCAAGCAAAGGCATTGAGGTTGATCCAACAAAGGTTAAGGCAATCATGGACATGCCACCACCAAAGAATATCAGTCAGCTAAGAACAATACAAGGACGGCTTCAATCCATCCGAAGATTCATTGCACAATTTGCTGATAAGTGTCACCCATTTACACATCTGCTACACAAGAACATTCACTTTCAGTGGGATGCCCGATGCCAGCAAGCATTTCAGATGCTTAAAGACTATCTCATGAATCCACCATTGCTAATTGCACCAGATCCAAGTAGACCGTTGTTACTTTATATCTCAGCAACAAGTACAGCATTGGGTGTACTACTAGCACAACATAATGCAGAAGGCAAAGAGTGTGCTGTATACTACATCTCTCGCACACTGGTGGGCTATGAACTCAATTACACACCTATTGAGCGAGCTTTCCTAGCAGTAATCTTAGCAGCCACTAAACTAAGGCACTATCTGCTAACACACAAGGTACAACTCATTGCAAAGATTGATCCAATCAAGTATTTACTCAGCAAAGCAGCATTGACAGGTCGCTTGGCCAAATGGGTGATGATTCTAAGTGAATTTGACATTGAGTACGTGGACCGAAAGGCTATCAAAGGTCAAGTTATTGCAGATCAGTTGGCTGATGCACCACTCACAGGCGATCATCCTCTTATTTCCAATTTTCCAGATGAAGAGATATTCATGATCACAACAGCACAACCATGGAAACTATATTTTGATGGGTCATACACTAGGCACGGCTCGGGGGCAGGCATTCTGTTTATCACACCTCAAGGTGATAGCATCCCGAAGTCTTACAGGCTCACATTTCCATGCACAAACAACATAGCAGAGTATGAGGCCTTGATCACAGGACTCAGGTTAGCCATACAATGGAAATTACAAGAACTGCAAGTATATGGCGATTCCCAACTAGTCATTCGACAAGCAACAGATGAATATCAGACCAAGGATGATAAACTCATGCCATATAAGCAAATGGTGGACACTTTAAAGACATCATTTACTACTATCACTTTTGAGCAGATACCAAGAGATCAGAATCGAGCTGTTGATGCTATGGCTACCATCGCATCTCTCCTAGATCTTCCACAGAATTCAACACGCTATGAGTTCTTGGTAGAACAGCTTTGGATCCCCGCTTATGATATCCCTGAATCCGAAATGATATGTCACCTTGTTGGTTCCGAATCCCCATGGTATGGTGAGTTCTACACCTATCTTCGCGATCATACCCTTCCTCCCAACCAATCGAATAACCAACGAAAAACCTTCATTCGCCAAACTGCTTGATATACCATTATTGCCGAAACCCTATACCGCCGTGGTCTTGATGGTACTCTCCTTCGATGTCTAGAACAAGATGAGATAAAAAAGGCTTTGGAAGAGGTACATGAAAGAATTTGTGGGACTCATTCAAGTGGTCCATCACTAGCCAAGAAACTCCTGCGAGCTGGATATTATTGGCCATCTATGGAAAAATATTCTTACTACTTTGTCAGGAAGTGCAAGAAATGTCAAGTTCACGGTGACCTGATACATGCACCAGCACAGGAACTACAACCAATCACAACATCATGGCCTTTTTGTCAATGGGGCCTTGACCTTGTGGGTAAGATTCATCCATCTTCATCCAATGGCCATAAATTCATTATTACCGCCACCGAATATTTCACAAAGTGGATCGAAGCTGTTCCACTTACCCAAGTCACCGGCAAGCAGATCGCCTCATTCATCCTCAACTACATCATCTGCCGGTATGGTGTACCCATGTCCATTGTCACAGATAACGGTCTCCCTTTCAAAAATCAGGATGTCTGTGAACTTTGTGAGAAATTTCATATCCAACACCGCTTTTCCACTCCCTATTACCCACAAGGCAATGGTCAAGCTGAAGCATCCAATAAAAACATATTAAGAATCCTCAAGAAGACAGTCAATAATGCCAGTCGTGATTGGCATGTTCAATTGAATCCAGCACTATGGGCATATCGAACTAGCATTCGAACCCCTACAGGTGCAACTCCTTATTCATTGGTCTATGGTGCAGAAGCTATCTTGCCTATTGAGGTCGAGATACCATCATTACGGGTTTCCTTGCATAACCTCATCGATGATGAAGCTTACAGAGTCTCACGTCTTCAGGACTTAGAGTTACTTGATGAGAAATGACAAGCTACATACAATCACCTCAAAGCCTATCAGCAGCGCATGAGTAGAAGCTACAATCACCGAGTTAGATCTCGTACATTTGAGGTAGGTGATCTTGTTCTACGAGAGAATCCTCGCAACCAACCAAACCGAGAACATCAGGGCAAGTTTGAATCAAACTGGCTGGGCCCATATGTTGTCACTGCTGTGTTCGGGTCCGGGGCATATTAGTTGGCTACATCAGAAGGAGAACCGCTTGCATATCCAATCAACAGCATGCACCTCAAACGGTTTTATACATAAGCTGTACAGAGCATCAGGCTCCCCTGCATACCAGAAAATACCAAAAACATTCAGAAAAATGTCCTGAAGAAAATACAAAAACATTCAAAAAAGTAAAGAAAAGTCATCCATCCAAACGGTGAACAACCACTCCGGTGGCACCTTGGGTAAGTATGATGGTGAAAACCTAGCAAACAGGTGCCACTCGTAAAGGCTATGGCTCCATTGTCTTTTAGACTTGTTGCGATCGCATCTACTTCATACATACATCCATCCATCCAAAACCATGGCTTGTTATTCCTCTGCAATTATGATAGTACTCCATACATCTTGCATCCCGCTTTTTCATAGTCATGTCTAAAATTGGGGGCAATGCCTTTAACCTATTGATGGAAGTGGATTCTACATTGTCTTGTGATTCATTAAGTACTTCATTCAAAGCAATCGTCAAAATACCAAAAACATTCAAAAAATATATATATATCTCGCAAAAATCCAAAAACATTCAAAAATGTCTCAACAAAAATACCAAAAACATTCAAAACAATTCAAAATCCAAAAAAATCGACAAACCATTGAAAAATCCAACAAAAACATGGCAATACATTGTACATACCCATCCATGCAGATACCAAACAAGCATTGATAAAATACTCACACAAATGACCACTTATCACTCGACCAAAACAATCAACATCAACAATCCAAACTGTCTTTAAAAACAAGGATGCATCCTTCCTTACCCAAAACAAAGACAAGATGACGTTTTCTTTGACAAGAAAATTCTGTTAAGCTATCAAATACTTGGTTGATTTGTGAGTACAATCGTTTGTTTATCTGTATCGGGATCTTTTCAGCATTATTTTGTATCATTTGTGCATTACTTCCGATGAAGTTCTGGGGCATGTACTAATGGTGTCTACGTGGGAAGTTCACTAAGTTACGTGATCATAGGCAAAAATAGTCATAGATCACTACGGCTTGCTGACTACAGCGTATACCTCGACCATATGAGCATGAACTATTACCAAGGATCCATATTCTTTATTCTTTATGTATATACTGTTTGTTTGCAGGTACAATGCTCTTCCTTTGGTTCCTCCTACCTCCTCCAAACTGGATAAAGGTGTTATCTCTTAGTACGGTATGCACTTGTCTCAGGATATGATCAGCCTAAGATCAAGGAGGACGATCCAAGTCATGCATGAAAGGAGATAATCCTTGTCTGTTCCACAAGCAATACTCTGGTCGACTTGATCCCTTATATCAAGTCACTTGTATTAACTTGCTATATAAAAATCCATGAAAGGAATACTCAGGTCATCTTGAATCATTATGTCAAGTTTCTTGTATTCTCTTCCAACATTTTAAAGCTCAATGATGAAAATAGAGCACTATGGATCGTCATTTCATCTCATCTGTTTATATATTGCATTCCGTTGCATATCACCCATCCGTTCACTTATTCATACAGAGGTTTTATATGCAAAAATGAGAAAATTAAGCTGGTCTTGGATACAATCATGATCGAGTACTCTGATACATCATCAATGCATCATGCAAAGTCTTACAAACCTTGCATTCCTCATGATCATATCATCCTCACATTTAGTTGCATCTTGCATTAAACATTTAGTTGCATTTTGCATTAAAAATTCATGTCATTTTTTAAACTTTGCATATAGTTCATTTTCTTGCCATTTAGTTTTCATTAATCATTTTGTAGCATTGCCTCAATCATAAACAATTAGATTCAGTCATGGGATTCAATTGTCTTTGATTGTTTTAAATCATTTAAATAAGGCATTCATATAGTGTCGATTATCCATCATCATTTTTTTATTATCCTTTATCATTTGTTATTGTATGCATTCATCCATTCATTCCGTAAAAAGGTGCATTCGTTCATCCATTCCCTAAGTATCTTGTTATGCTTATTTTTAGGATCCATTCACATGGCATTCATTATATTCCTTTTAATTGCATTACGGTGCAGTTATTAGAATCCCATTATCATTTATACTTAAATCATATTTAAAGCATTTAGAATCATAAAATCCATTTGTTTATAAAACATTGGTTCTTAACATATTATATCCATTATGCATATGCATTCATTTAACACATTATCATATAAACATTTGTACTTTACATTTTGTTTATCCATATTGCATTAATTTGACAAACATCTAGATGCATATTCATACATAACATCATTCATTCAAACCATTACATTTACATCATCGCATAAATTATCATTACATAGGAAACATCAAAAACCTGTTCATAAATCATCATAAGCATACATCATCCTCATG
The DNA here is from genome assembly GCF_030272615.1 of Cryptomeria japonica. Classification (NCBI taxonomy): domain Eukaryota; kingdom Viridiplantae; phylum Streptophyta; class Pinopsida; order Cupressales; family Cupressaceae; genus Cryptomeria; species Cryptomeria japonica. Next base: position 804,945,001 of record NC_081411.1, read on the forward strand.
GCATTACATACATAAAGCATCGCATCAAACAAATCAAAACCATTCATATATAAACCTGCATTCATATGTCAGTATCCAACATCATACATCATCATAAAAACATGCATATAGGAAACATCTCATCAAATGCATACATATACACATATCCATCTAAGCAATAAATCATCATCATGCATAAACATCCATACATAACTCAAATGCATGTCATCAAAATATGGGATCTCCTCATATATATCATCTCATATATCAGAGTACAATGACATCTACAAAATCGGCTACCAAAAGCCATCCAAGATACAGTCTATAAATAAACAATGATACAATATATGTATGCAAAAATGCTCTCTCAAATGCCGCTTTGGCCAGATGCTGTACCACCACCACCACCTCTACCTGCTCCACCACTAGTGCCTACACCACCTGATCCATCTCTCCGTGGAGGCCTCGTCGAACCCCCACTCCCTACTGCATCCTCTAATCTCTCCTGCCGTAGAGGACCCATCACACCCCCACTACTCTGTACCCTCTGCGATCGCTCTGATCTGGCCTGCCGCATCTGCGAATAGCTGAGAGCTCACTGGCTAACTGGTACAACCTGCTCATATAAGCCCCGCCAGTAATCTATCTCTGCCTGCGCTCACCGCATCTCCCTCATCACCTCCCCTGTAGGACCCTGTGCTCCTACTCCCATCCGAACCCTCTCCTACAGCTCGACAAATCTCTCCACCATAGTATCTCTCTCCCGCAGCACCATCGTCAGCTCTAACTCACGTGCAAATAGCTGCACATCCCTGGCTGCCACCTCCTCCTCTAATCTCTCTATCCGGGTCTGCAAATAAACTATCATATGATCCCGCAGATCTCCAGTCGCTCCCTCTCCCATGTCCATCGCTGCCTCACCTGTATCACCCTCTCCAATAGGTCCCTCCCTTGCATCACCCTCTCCAGGAATACCCTCTCCTCTATCCATCGGGATCTCTCTCTCCATCTCCCTACCACTCAGCTGCACTCCTCCCCGCATCAAAGGTCCCTGTGATATCTGAAGAGGTAGTCCACCTCTCCCTCTCCGCTGCCTCGGCATCCCCAACCCACCTCCTCCTCCTCCCCCTCCTCCTCCTCCTCCTCCATCTCCTCTATCACCTCCTCCACCTCCACCTACTCCTCCTCCATCTCCTCGACCTCCTGCCCTCCTCTGTCTCCGTCCCCTCTCATCCTCAAATGCTGGGATCAGCTCTGCTGGGTCCGATATCCGTCAGATCGGGTGTGCCGCTCGGTACTGTGTATACTCCTTTGTAACCCCTGCATCAACAACCCTCGGTTGTAAGTCCCATGGCCTCGCCTGCAGTGTCCGAAACTCTGCTAGTGCCTGATCATAAGGTAGTACTAGACCCCATGCATACCGCTCCCGAATCACCCGTGCATACTCCCTTGATCCGCTAGGCAGTCCCTGCTGCCATCCAAACTGCCTCATCACTCTCCCCAGCACCTGTCTCTCCACATGATATGAGGTCCTACCAATGAGGAATCGAGTCATGAACACATAAGGTAGTGCCTCTGCATCATCCTCCCATGGCTCACACTCCAAGTATGGCCGCCATATCATTGCATCTAAGTCATCCAATGCCCGCCGCCACCACTCTACCTTCCCCAAGTGGGGCTGACTCATCATACCACTGTACATAAACATGTATGGTTGGTCCACGGCTCAGAATCTGAGACTCACTGGTCGAGTCACTGGTAGGTTCTCCCATGCCCAAACATGTAGCAGCGTCATGCCCACTGCTAGAGAACCCCTCCCTCGGTACACTACCTCGTGGAGCTCCTGATACATGTGCGCCAGCACGCACGGACCCCATGCAAATCGGGTCCCCTCGGTCATCATCATCTCTATCACCTGTCCCCATCCCACTACCAATCCATGTGACCGCCTGTCTGGACACAGAAGTCCTCCCACAATCCCTGACAACACTGCTGGAAGGGGCTCATATAGTGCCACTATATCCTCCCATGCGATCGAGCCATCGTCAATATATACATCCTCATCAAAAATCCTCTGACATGAAAGCGTCCCCCAGGATCTGTCATATGTGACCAACTCTCCTCGAATCGGAATCCGAAGGATGTGCCACACGTCCTCCAAGGTCACAATCATCTCTCCCTGTGCCAAATGAAATGTGCACGTCTCATTATGCCATCGCTCTGCCAATGCTGTAATCAGGCCGTGATTCATCCGAATCACGGGCATGTGCATCACCTCGTAGAGGTCAGTAGCTGCAATACAGTCTATCTCCGCCTGCGTCAATCGGTCCCGCAACCCCTGTGTCGCAGGATGATGCTCGCGTAACTGCAACACGCGCAGATCCTCCTGCACATCGACATTCATCAATCACCATCAGTTGTTTTGTTTTCAAACTTTCTTAAGTTTAAACCTAGACTATCATCAGATACTTTGATCAAGTATCTTCGGGTCTCAATAGGTAAGCAATCATGGCCACCTAGACTTCAACAGGCATTTATCTTAATAAATGACCTAAGTCTCATTGGGCTGCTATGGTTCAAAACAACTCCCACTTCACCTCGCCATCCATCAATCATTGGCATCCGGAGATTTGTTTTGTCCAAAACTGGGGCATCTCTTTATCTTAAGAAAAAGCGCTATTTTATCTACAAAAGCACTATTTTCCACAATCGCGCTACAACCCTAGCAAAAGCGCTCAAAAAGCTACACAAAAGCACTACAAAAACAAAAGCGCTAAACCAGCTATACAATAGCGCTATTTAACATCAATAGAGCTCAATTAACCATATAATAGCGCTACTTAGTCCAAAGCGTTAAAACATGCATACAGTAGCGCTAATAAAACCAACAGCGCTCAAATAAGAGCACAATAGCGCCATTGTGGCACAATAGTGCTAGTTTATGGAGCAAAAGCGCCAAAACCAGAGTTCCAGTGCTCTTGCTCCGACTGGACTTGGACTCAGCTAAAAACCTATCAAAAATGCATGAAAATTGAGTTTTCGAATTTGCATACCGCTGGTCCATAGTCCTCTGGATGCTGGAACCGTCGGACTCGCTCGAATCTGTGCTCAGTGATCGGAATCGGCATCGTAGCTACTCCTTGCTTCTCCAAATGTCACTGTCAGAGCTCTCGTTTTCAACTGGTCGTGGTCACAAATGATCCTGTTTTCACCCCTTTCACCCCATTTATACCCTTCGTGGTCACCGTAACTTCACCCTGCTCATCGCCGTGGTCCCCGTGAACTTCCCAAGCCCCCCATTTCTCCATGTTTCTCCCGTTTTCTTCTATTTTTCACCCGTATGCCTAACTTCTTCTCTTCTACCACCCTGCCAATTTTTGATCTTTTTCGAGAGATTGCCCGATTTTTCAAAAAAAATTTGCCCATCTCTCGAGGGGCCATACCACCCACTAAATTAACATTTTATGGGGCATTTCTTCACACCAGTTTTTTCTTTCTTTGAAACGACGCGATAAACTGCACCGTCTCAAAGAGGGGCAAATGTAGTCACACAAATCTGTCCATTTTAATTAAATGAATATTTCGTATTTATTTGATTAAAAATCTACTAGCCATCAATTAATTAAATTAATATTTAATTAATTCATCCCCAAACATTCTTCTATTAATTAAATAAATTATTCAATTTATTTTAATTAATTCATTAAATCAAATTCCATTCAATTAAATAAATAAAATCAATTTATTTAATTAAATCCCCCTATTCCTCTTTTAAATAAATTAAATAAAACATTTATTTAAAATCATTATCCCCACCCCACTTGTATTTTCCTACAAATGCAACTTGCACACATTTTGAAATAAATGAATTTTTATTTTAAATAAAATCCTATTTTCCCTCACCCACCAAATCCACTTGCAAAATCTAATCCCCTTCTAGATTCTTCTAACCCTTTCCTAATTAGCCTAATCCATCCCCTAAATATTGTCACATTCATAAACAAAATGGAGTCACTTCTCAAAGTCTAAAAGTCTTTGATAACCATTAAAGGCTTTCAACCTTCAACCACTAAATGGCTCAAAGTCTTTGATAGCCATTAAGGGCTTCCAACTTTCAACCACTTAATCCACAAAGTCTCCAATAACCATTAATGGTTAACCCAAACCCTCCTACATGGTTAAAACATTTGTTTTGACTCAACCTCTACCCAACCCAAGGGTCTCATCAAGCCTTTAATGCTTTGACCATGATTATCTCTTAATCATTTGCACAAAGGTTTATCCTTGCATTAACTCCTAATGCAGTGGGTAATCCTAATTTAGACTTGACCCTTAGCCTTTAGATAACCATGTGGTCTTCTCAGGCCTTTAGTGCCTCCAACCTCTTCTCTCAACCCAACCCTGTGTTGACACTTGTCACTATTTTATTGATGCAAATTGTGCACATGGATCCCCAACTTTCAAGCTTGACCCTTGATTAAACCTTTCAATCCTGGCCATCCATTGCTCCATTTTTCCTATAAATAGAGCCCATTCCTTCATAATCCAGATCCTGAAAACTTGTATGCATTTAGGCTATAGACATTTTTAGAGAGCATTTAGCATAAGCAATCTAACATCTTATCATTTTGGTTAAAATACATCATTTTAGCATTAGTATTAGCTTTTTATTTCACATTTAGAGCTATACTACAATCTCAATCCTCCATAAGCATCCATAGTGCAAAAAGCTGCTGAGAGCTACACTATTTTGGAACTTGGAGAGGAGAGGAACAAGGGAGAAAGAGCTAAGGCCATGCTAAGAGGCAGTTGGAGATGTCTCATAATCTTTGTTTTGTTTATTTGATGCATTAGCATGCTTTTTAGTGTCTCTCTTGATATGCCTTCATAGATTAGTTTTTGATTGACTAACACTAACGGTTTTTGTGTCTTTGGTGTTGTTTATCAGTCGCTAACCTTGTGCCATTTAGGAGGGCGTCAGTAATAAGAATTGATCTTCAAGATAGTTATTGAACACTTAAATAATGTTATCACTTCATATTAACGAATGCTTTGTTACCATTCTATTTAAACCATTTCATTATTTAGAGTCTTTGATATGCTGTTAGACTTATTTAGATAATACTAACAATGTTGACACTAACCAAAAGCAAATCTGTAATAGTAACATTAGGTCTGTAATATTTTTAATCGTATTAGTCCATGGTAGCAACGATCAAGTCTGCAACATGGATGAGGATGATGAAGATGTAAATTATGTTTATAATATATAATATATAAATTATGTTTATAATATATTAATTTATTTTTATTTGAATATTTCTAGAATATTATTAGTAATAAATATTAATTAAATAATAATATTTAATAAATAGATAAGTTTCAAATAATCATTCGTTGGTAATTATTATATTAATTAATAACAATAATTGCTTTGTTTAGGTTATATATAATGATCAAGGAGGGGACATGACAGTCGGTCCTTCCCAAAATTGCTTGTCCTCAAGCAATTGACAATTTCCTCAAACTAAGTCACCTCCCAATAAAAATACAAGGTATACATATGTATATGTGAAGGCATAAAGCATTCATGAAATGGATACACAATACGCGTAAGGTAGTGAGTCATGAAGCCTAAATACATATAATACACATGAGTACATGCAAGGAATGATGTATGAGGCATAAGAGTATGTAAGACATGAGGCATATACATAGGATATGAAGTAATACACATGAAGTCATGTAAATACATGCAAGGCTTGAAGTATACTGTGAAGTCTTTAAGCATAGACAAAGGTAATACCTGTAGCATATATTCACAAATACACATAAGATATGCAGCGTACACAACACCTGGAGGTGCAAAACATGTATAAACACTCCATGTACAAACCCAATACATCAAGCATACTCATAATTACATAAGACCTCGGTCATACATACGAATACACATAAAGTGTAAATCCAAAGCATATAAGGCAAGAAGCATCTACATTAAACATGGAGTATACACATGAATATACACAAGGTGTGAAGCATATGTATAATATAAGTGAATACAATGAAGGCATGGGACATACAAGCAAAATGCATGTAACACATGAATCATATAGGGAATAAGCATGAGTCCACTTAAGTTATGAAGCACATTAAGTATGAAACATGCACATAAATTCTCTTAGTCATGAAGCATGTATGTGAGTGTATGAGGTTATGAGAGAGGCACTTATGTAGAACAAGCATAAGCTAGATAGGAAGCAATCACATGTAAAACATACATGATACATACAATTAGAGAATGATCATGGGGTAAGCATTCTAGAAACACATCATTCCTGAAGTAACTATATTTAAGATATGAAGCATTTGAGAAAGGCATATAAGATGCACATGGAACAACACATTGAATCATGATGCGAAGTGTATTCAAGACATAAAGCATACATTAGGAAGGTGTGTGTGATATAGTCATGCTAAAAATGTGACAAACATGGAGCAATCACATAATTATATTTACACGTATAAAATATATAATGAAGGAGACATATTGAAGACACAACAAACACATAAATATCCACAAATTATGAAGTGTATATACATTTAAGAGAAATTTACATCAGGTACATTAATACCCTTAAAGCATGAAGCAATTCACTAAAATATATATCAGACATGTAGCACAAAATCCATAAGTATATACACAAAGTATGAAATAGCACACATGTAAACATGAAGTAGCATACAAAGTAATATATCAATACACTAAGGCACAGAGTATGCACATAAGACATGTAAGTCTTGAAGCAATACGCAAATACAAAGCACTCGTAAGAAAGGCACTCATGGAGTGCACATGCTGAAGATACATCAATCATGAAGCAACACAAAGACACAAGGCATACATGTTGTAAAATATATTAGACATAAGACAATCACTCAAATTCAAAGAGTACATAAAGCATACATTAGGAACGGACAAGATGTAATCATGCCGAAAACATGATACTCTCACAATCATTCATACAAGACATACATGTATATAATGGAGCAATCGGGCATATAGAAAACACACAAATCTATGCAAGCCATGAATATAAACTTGAGAGAGATATACATAAGGCACATGAATACACCTAAGGCATGAAGAATACACTTAAGGCAATAAGTACACAACGTAAAACATAAAGTATACACGCAAAGAAAATGCGTGAGTATACTTAAAGCAAGAAGCATTCGCATGAAAATTAGGAAGGTGTATAATGTGATTATGTCGAAAGTAAGGCAGCATTAAGCAATCCCATAAGCATTTATACAAGACATACATATACAATGGAGCAATTGGATTGAAGACACTTCAAGCATATAGTAAACACATAATCATAAATCAATACATTTCATATGCAAATATCGTAATCTAACTTGTGATGCCATTAAAACCATGCCTAAACTTAAACCAATCCGTCCCTTTTCCCAGAAGACCGTTTGGTTGTCTAGGGCGCTTGAAACCAACTCTCATGTTAGCCCAAATTACTGAACTCAGTCCATTCACCCTTGGGGCATACAAACCAGATTTCAGGAGGAGTCTTTCACCCTTGGGGCATCCTATTGGATGGAATTACTCTGCCCCTCCCTAGAAACCCCCATCTCCCTTGGGGATGTGGAGAAATATGAAACTGATTATAGTTGTAGGACAGTTTAAAGTTATTTTGTTTATCGGTTATTTATTTATCTCATTATTTATTCATAAATTACTATTTATTGCAGTTGGACTTGCTGTTGAAGTGTACCTCAGATACCTCAGATAGCCTTGCATGGCAATTCATTGCCCAACCGTTTACTCATTTTCTTTTCTAAGCATTAATAACTCCCTGTAGGATGGCAAGATCGTAGCTCCGATACCATTTGTAATGTCCCCTACTAGGGTTTGGTCTATTTTAACCATAATTAATCTATTTTCAAAATACTCATGACTTAAACTAACTTGATTAAGAGTCAAGTCTATCTTAACGTGAATCAAATCTGCAATATTCTATCTTTCTTTGGTCTATCAAGTAATTGCCAATTTACCATACTAATAATTAATCTTATTCTGATTCATTTATAAATCATTTATTTATTTAATTAATTACTAGTTGTATGAGTTATTATGCATTACTGCAGAACAGTTTCTAAACATATTATATTAATTAAAATTATTATATTAATATCTATTATTATATCTATACCTAATATTATTCCTTATTCTTATTTGAACATATATACAAATAAATACATTATATTATATTATAAATAATATATATTAGTTACCTAATTATTAATTTACCAATTATTAATACATTTGCTAATTTCCTTTTGTATAGATCACTAATACTACTACTGCCTAAAAACATAAACTGTTAGTATAATGGTGGCTGAAAAGGCAAACAGATCTAACATGTGTCAGATCTGATCTGCCACTAGATATTAAACATGACCTTCATACCTATTGCAGACTTTATTAATATTACTATTAAATTCTGCATAAACATGTTATCGGGCTTCATCTATTAAACGTACTTATTAAATACATCCCATGCCTACAACCAATAACAAGGATGTTGTTGTTTGTAATCTTTATGACAGTTCTTAATCAGTCTTCCTCTCTCCCTTTCTTCCTTCCTTGAAAATGATTACAAATAAGTATATATATCTATATACTTGTCACTTCATGAAGAGACACACGCAAATGAAACATAAAAGACACCTTGCTTGGATAAATCGATCCGCCATCAATTAGTAATAAGAATCGCTCTTCAAGATAGTTATTGAACACTTAAATAATGTTATCACTGCATATTAACTAATGCTTTGTTACCATTCTATTAAAACCGTTTCATTATTTAGATTCTTCGATATGCTGTTAGACTTATTTAGATAATACTAACGATTTTGACGCTAACCAAAAGCAGATCTGTAACATAACATCAGGTCTATAATCTTTTTAATCATATTAGTCCATGGTAGTAACTATCAAGTCTGCAACGTGGATGAGGACAATGAAGATGTAAATTATGTTTATAATTTATAATATATAAATTATGTTTATGAATATTAATTTATTTTTATTTATATTTCTAGAATATTATTAGTAATAAATATTAATTAAATAATAATATTTAATAAATAGATAAGTTTCAAATAATCATTCATTGATAATTATTATATTAATTAATAACAATAATTGATTAATAACAATAATTGCTTTGTTTAGATTATATATAACAATCAAGGAGAAGACATGACAATGCTGCAGACTGGGTCATCCACTCACTTAAAAAAATATACTCATCTCGGTGGACCAGAATTCAGAATCCTGTGCGGCGTGGAAGATTTCAGCTTTTGAAAGTTTAAGCTCCCACTTATATTTGTTTCCCTCGCAATTATTTCTGAGTTTTTCAGGGAAAGCGTTGACCGAGTACTGGCAGAGCCCGCGGAAATTACTTGCCAATAATAAAGTATATGTAACAGGTTTGATTTATGCGTTTGAAGCTTCTGTGAACTAAAATACATGTACGCCCAAGTCAGTTATCGCCTGGTCATACTCCCCTCCTATTTATAATCTCAATTGCTGGTAGTGCTGAACAACATCTTCTTCTCTTCTGTAATCTGCAGAAATGTATTTCTCACCGAGAGCAACAATGAGAGCGCTGCTATATATGCAGCATGTAATGTGGAGAAGTTCTCCAACGACTCTCAGTTTGATAGCAACCTGGCGGCGCTCTTAAAAACTCTGACAGAGAAAGCAGCCTACGCTAGCTTCAGTGCTTCTGTTTATGGGCAGGAGACGCTAAACAAGGTGTCAGAGCGCCTCCAGTGCAGAGGAGATTTGTCTCATGCGGACTGCCAGGTTTGCTCAGCGCAAGCATTGAAGGTCATCCACCGCGAATGCCCAAACGCCATTGGCGCCCGTGTTCAGCTTGAGCATTGCTTCCTTCGCTACGAGAATTACACCTTTCTCTCAGATTTTGACACTAAACGCTGGTATGACGTCGTCAACGTCAATAACAATATGGACATCCACATTAATGTTGTTGTTAGCGATCTGTTGGCAGATCTGTCGAGCAGGTTCCCCGCCAGCCCTATCAAGTTCGCCCTGGCCTCATCAGTGTGACAATCTATTGTATGGAGATGTGCTGGCGAGATATGTCAAAGGATGACGGTGCGAGCTGTCTGTCGAAGGGATATGAAGAGGTCTTCAGCATCTCTAGCCAAAAAGTTGGTGCTCAGGTTTTCTTGGGAAGCTGTACTCTGCGCTATGAAATCTATCCCTTCACTGAGCACCATTAGATTCTATACTCGTTATTCTATTTTTTTTTTTTAAGTTTAGGTCATTCACCACACAAATAATGGCAGGCATACTCGTCGAATGGATCACCCTGTAAAGGAATCACTAGAGAACAAAAATGATTGCATTGCATAGTTTTAATGCATTGTTAGTCGATGGCGAAGAGCTAGTGATGGGAGCATTCTTTCCTATTTATTTCATTTTCAATCAAGTGCATGAGCTATATACACCAAGGAATTGAGGATGGGATAGTCAGTTTAATTCCTTTTCCTATCTACAATGTAATGCAAAGGGAGTATTAGGTTGGATCAAGTATTCTTTCAAGTGAAATAAAGCTTTTTAAACGTTTGAATTGTAATTTTTTTTAATTTTAAATATCAATAAAATAATGGTTGTGGTTTTCTTAGTTTTTAATTACATTTTCTTTAAAAATACACATTAAAAATTTAGATATATGGTTTATCAAATTTTACACATAATGTGTTCATAAAAAAATATTTATAGTTTATTAATCTTTATATTTTATTTATATTATAATATTTCAAATATGATCTCACATCTTTGTAATTTTTCTTTGTTTATTCGTAGTGAAAAGGAAGAAGTGGTGTTTAGTAAGAGTTAAGGTTCATAAATATATATAGATGTTAGTAATCATTAGATTAAGTATTTGAATAGAAAATCATAAAGGGAGTATTAGAAGTAAATTTTATCAAGTGTTGAGGCTTCAATTGTTTGGAAATTTTTCAATAAAATAGATTGTGAATTGGGGGAAAGGTTTCCAATAAGCCACTTCTCCTTCTCGTGATATTATTGAGGATCATAAGCGCTTTTTACCATCCATAAATCTATATTCTAGCTCTTGCATGACTAGACCAATTCATGCACAAGTTCAATGAAACCCTCCCAGCATTAGTGTACAAAACCAACTTAACTTAGCTTTTGTACAGCATTAATACTCAATATTGTGATTTAAAAATAACCACTTCAACACACTTTTAACCTTAACCAATTTTTTAGTAGAATTGTAAAAACTTAATATCTTCATTAACTCTTTAGTTTCCAAAACATTTCTAGATTTATATTTGTAATTTATTAGTAAAAAGGAAAATAAGCAAGATATGTCTAACATGTAACTTGCCTCATTTTTTCAGTAGGATCTCTAGGAATCCTTTTTATCGTAATAAGAAAATTTATCTATAAAAAAGGGTGGGGAATATAGTTACTGCATAATGGTTTGAAATAAATACTAACATTTTAGATCAACAACAGTCCATTTCTTCATATTACAGAAACATAACAAAGACCATTTCTCTATGAGAAAGGGTGAGTCTTCTTTGCATTTCTGTATGTAACTCACAATCCTATATATTAGCTCAAACACAAGCTTGTCTCATGCCATAATCTTCATTTCTACTCACAACACTATGCCAATTTATGTTTTTTTGCATAAGCGAGACTCTAGAAAAATGCTTTCACATGTATCTATGTACATGAATTTATTTTAAATATACACAACTAATTGCAAGACTAACATATGTAAACTCTAGTAATTTTACACAAAATTAAGATTCTTCCATTTGGCTTTGATAACAACATTGTCAGCTCTTACTTCAACCTTTTTACATTTTATGTGACCCATAAATGGAAAGCACCCACACCTACATAAATAAATTCAATTTGGAACAACACACATAGATAAAATAAAGACAAGGAGGATTTAAGATGAACATCTTCACATCTTCAATTGAAATTTTTTTAAGTACATATTTATTATAAAAAGTGCATAAGAAACATGAATTGTGAAATAATAAAGAAAGATAAAAACACAAGTTTCAAGAAATGAATGATAATGATCAAGCATAAAAGGTTCATGTGAAGATAGAGGTGGAGAAGGTATATCATGAATAGAATCAAGTACGATTTTTTCATATGATTTTGAATGAAAAGAATGAAATGTGCTTAATGGAAATTCATTATATTAGTAGTAACGTAAGGATCATCAATACTAATAATATTGTTACAAATAGGAGAAATAATGGCATCAATATAAAAATTCATATGAAAATAAAATTTATATAAATGAGAAAATTTTGTGAGCATGAAAAATAAGCAAGAAAGATAGAAAAAGTTCAAACAGAGATGGAAGGTCACATATGTAGATGTAGTGAGTGAACATGCACCATTTCCTTTGTAATTATTTATAATTTCACACAAATGAAGGATAATATATTACTACTTTTTTGCATTACTTATTTATTCTTCTCATGATTCTTCTATAAATATTTTTTCTTTAAGCACCAAATAGACATAAACCCATCTTCATTATCATTTTCATGACCCTATTGCCACACACAAGGTTGTCCTCAAATCTTAAATGAAAATTGTACCAGTTTTAGGAATAGATACTTTCAAATACTAAGGGTTCAGAAATGGAGGGGTGGTTAAGAGTGCCACATTTGTTAGCTTCTCTTTTATTAGAAATTTTAATTTTATTGGTTACAATAGGATGAGACATAAGATATATACAGTAAGTTCTACCTTATGATCTAGGTATTTAAATACATGATATTTTAGTAAATATATTCCAAATATAAATCAATATCATTAATTGGGATAAATATAAGACAATTAAAAATATAAATCAATAAAAAAAGAGAATTTGAAAGATTTAGATCTACCTCATTGTGGTAGGTCAATTTATTTATTGAGAAATGTTGACTATACAAGATCAAATAAGAGATCGTGGGTGTATATAGATAGCTATGACAAAATAATATTATCATTTTGATCTTCTTGACAATATTATTGACATGATTTGGATAATTTTTATGATTATATCTCATGCACTTGTAGGCATATGGACATTGCTTGTCCTTTACTGTTATAACATAGTTTAGAATAGTTTCATATTGATGACCATCTTTGGAAGCTTTCTATGCAGTGATTGAAATACAATATTTTATCATGACTTAATCAAGTCATATTTTTCTCTTTCAAATGATAGAAAGATAAAATAGTACAATTTTTTTTTATTAAATGCTGATGTAATTTGTAATTATTTATCTATACTATATGTGATGCTCTATCAATGGTCTATTCATGTGTTGTTGTGCTCACAAGGTTTGCTCATGAATACATGGTATTTATCCTACAATCAATTCTAAAACTTTAACATGCAAGACAATGTACAATAGTCAAATTTTATAATTTAGTAAACTCGGATCTACCACAAAATGAATTTAAAATTTAAAAATAGAAGCATACGAAGAAACATGATTACTATAGAAATTGCATTCTAAGAAATTTGGATAAACGAGAAAGAAGATTTAAGATGAATGCAAATCATAATAAATAAATAGATAAGCGTGATGTATGAACGAAATCACGTATATATTTTAAAACATATCTACAATAGATATAAAAGTATAATTAGTCGATAGGCTATTTAATGTGGGCATAACCCATCGGTATTGTCTCACGCTCACCAGGAAATAGTTGATTTCAAGCCCGTAGTTTTTAAAATTTTGGTTGTTTGTTGGGTGTTTCTCACTATTGTTAATTTGAGATTATTTCTTTGTCACGTCAATATGTTTACGCACTTTCATTAACCCTGAAACTTGCCACGCAGATGCTACATGCTGGGTAATGGGATGAAGATAAGGTTTGGATAAACTATACACATATAGACATGTCTATATACACAGACTGTATACTATAAACATAGTAATCAAATAGTCTCTGCCCAATCTCAACCAAAAAAAATCATAGTAATTATGTTTTAATGCAGTATAACTGAGTTAGCCTTTAAACATAACTAAATCATCTGTCTGAGATGCTCACTTATGAAAAAATATGATGGCACTAAATCTTAAACTTATGAAAGAAAGTGAAGCATGAGAGCCCTCGAATGCTATTGAGTCTGAAACCTAAATACAGGTTTCCTTTATAGCGGCTCACAAAGATTAGGGAACTATGCAGAAATCGAGGTATTTATCATTGTATTAATTTCATTTTAATTATTTTTTTATTTAACTTTCTATAAAATCATTTACATCTTCTGAAAAACATTTTACAACATCATTATGATAGAAAGTAGTTTCCATGAAGAATATTTTCCTGATGTTGTTGATCATGTGCGTGCAGCTGAAGCGCTACAAAAGAAATCTTTCAATGCAACAGTTTTAGAGTTTATGGAGATTAAAATTTGATCAGATAGACATAAACATAAACATAAAATTTAAAGAATCAAAATTTAATTATGACTAAAATATTGGGCTGAAAGTTGACTAATATTCTTGTTCTAAGACTAATTTTCTTAAACTTGTGGGACTGTTGATCTTTCTGTGACCAACGGTACTATAATCTTTGTATTGTCTCATATGCATTCTCTAATATTCTCGTGTGATTTGACCTATTCTGGTGGAAATAGAATAGCCATGGGGTTATAGATGGTCCAGGTCAAAAGACTTCATCAACATGTATAGAGTATACATATAAAATATATGAACAGTTCTTATCTGTTACATAAATATTTTGGCTCAGGTTGGTGAAAAAAAAAACTTTGTTAGAAAGGTTTTGTTTGTTCCATGGCATAATACAAAAGAAACTCCATAATGTTTATTTTTCCAAAGAGTTTAAAAAATTATGTCTCCTGTTCAATGTGAATCTTTTTTAGCTTTGAGAGTGTTTACAAAACAACTGATATCAATTTTTTCTTTACAGATATAAATTTATGGTGTTTTTATTGGGCCAGTTTTGATTTGTTTTCTATGAATTTGGTAAATTGGGTCTTCTGTCAAATGTGATGATGTACAATTGATATGAGTCTTAAGTTTTTTTTCAACATAGTAAATGGATGCATATTCCCAATTTATTGTGTGGTTTGAGGAAACATTTGTTTTTTACTTATGTGTCTTTGGAAATAGTGGAAATATTTTGTGCTCTAGACATCCAATCTCCATGTTTAAATTTTTAAAAAAAATATAATGGTATTATTAATTAAATCAATAATACAATTAGGATATAAACTTTTCAAAAAAATATAACGGTATTTAATTAGATCAAGAATACAATTAGGATATTTACATTTTGTAATTATTCTACGCTTGGCTCTATACATTTATATTTTACCTATTCAAAATTAAAATGATGTTAAATAAAGTTTAACCCTTGGCTCTATACATTTATATTTTACCTATTCAAAATTAAAATGATGTTTAATAAATTTTAATAGGCTAAGAATGTAGAAAAAATTACCTATCTAGAATTAACTCATCTGATTTTAAATAAAGTTTAATAGGCTAGAATGTAAAATAAAGTTTAATAGGCTAAGAATGTAGAGAAAATTGCTCATATGTGTTTAACAACATTATAAAATGATTTATGAGTTTTACTCTTCATTCATTTCTATTTTCCATTTTTCATTTTCCAATCATATTTGATTAAGAGATGGAAAAAAAAATGTTAATTATTAGCATAAAACTTAGCTTTAGTTATTAGTTAAAAATGAATCTTAGATTTAACTTTTTAACATATATTACTATCGACTTTACCATTGCACCTCTATTTAATGCAAACCCTACTATACACCACCTACTTTATTGAAAGCAGATGCTGCAGACTGCGTCATCCGCTCACTTAAAAAAATATATTCAACTCGGTTGACCGAAACCAGTGATGCGCTGACGATTTCAGCTTTTGACCGTTAAGCTCCCGCTTCTTTTTGTGTCCGTCGCCATTTTTTTTTTAATTCTTCAGGGAAAGCGTTGACGGCGTAGTGGCAAAGCCTGCGC
The DNA here is from genome assembly GCF_030272615.1 of Cryptomeria japonica. Lineage (NCBI taxonomy): Eukaryota > Viridiplantae > Streptophyta > Pinopsida > Cupressales > Cupressaceae > Cryptomeria > Cryptomeria japonica. The sequence continues at coordinate 804,961,099 of NC_081411.1, forward strand.
AAACTACGGCGTATTGGTAGCAGGTTCGAATTGTTCTTTCAAAGCTTCTGTGGATTTAAAATATATTTAACAACGAAGTCGGTTGGTACCTGGTCATACTCCAATCTGCTATAAGCTGAATTGCTCCTAGTGTTGAATCGCATCTTCTTTTCTGTAATCTGCGAAAATGTATTTCTCAGCAAGTGCAACGACGAGAGCACAACTATGTCTGGCGGCTTTGCTCCTTTTTTCTGTTGTAATGGTTCAGTCCTCGGACGAGATATACGCAGCATATAATGTTGTGAAGTTTTCCAACGGCTCCCAGTTTGATAGCAACCTGGAAGCACTCTTACAAACTCTAACAGAAAAAGCATCCTACGCTGGCTTCGGCGTTTCTGTTAATGGGCAGGAAACGCCTAACCAGGTGTCGGGGCGTCTCCAGTGCAGAGGAGATTTGTCTCCCGCCGACTGCAGTGCGTGCTCAGCGGAGGCAGTGAAGGCCGTCCGCCGCGACCGCCCCAATGCCATTGGTGCCCGTGTTCAGCTGGAGCATTGCTTCCTTCGCTACGAGAATTACACCTTCATCTCGGATTTAGACTCCAATTTCTGGTATGGCGTCTCAAACGTCAGTAAGGACACGGACATCCACTTTAATGCTGGCGTTAGGGATCTACTGGCGGATCTGTCGAGCAGGGCCCCCACCAGTCCTATCAAGTTCGCATTGGGGTCGTTGGCTGTTTCTTCGAATGTGAGCATCTATGGCATGGAGATGTGCTGGAGAGATATGTCGAGGAACGACTGTGCGGGCTGCCTGTCCAAGGGATATGAACAGCTCTTCAGTTGCTGTAGCGAAAAAGTGGGTGCTCAGGTTTTCATGGGCAGCTGTACTCTGCGCTATGAAATCTATCCCTTCGCCGAGCATTATTAGACTCTATACTTGTTATTCAATTTGTTTTCTTCTAGTTGATGGCAGGCATTGATCTGATTTATGAAAACCAGATTACAATACCTGGTGTGATACCTGCGGTATTGTAGATTTCAACACAAAAATTGACAACAAGAAGATTGCAAACCAAAAACTATCTCCATTCTATTCAAAATTGGAGTTTATACAAGTCGAATGTATCCCAAGGGTCACACAAATCCCTTGGAATTGAAACGAAGAGTCACCATAATGTTTATTACAATTAAACTACTAAAACTATCAAAATTATCAAAAAACTAAATATAAAATTTTAGTCCACTTTGAGAAGGCATAACTTTCTCATCCTAGCTCCGAATTACAAACCGTTTGATGCGTTGGAAAGGTATTCAAATAATCTAGAACCAAATTTCGGAAATAATCTAGAACCGAAGACCCTCAAAATTGCAATTTACTAAAACATAGAAAATTTTGAAAATTAGATTTCAATATTTTCCCAATTTAATCCTGATCAGGCATACTCGCCAAATAACGTAATTGTAATAATTACACCACAACGAGATGGTTGGATTGCCTTAATAAAATCTGTGTTGCATTACTTTACAGATGAATTTCACACACACAATACAAAAGTATCTCATCAAGGTCATCTGACATGAAACTAATAATAGAATTATATATAAATACTCCATTTCCACAAACATGCAATTAGTAACAGAATTGTGCGGGATCAGGTCGTGAATCTAGAAATCTATATTAAAGGGGCCTTGTATTCCCAGCCTTCTTTTATTGGGGTGCCTTTATGGTATATTGTTTTATCACTTTCATTTTGTGTGTTTACAAATAACTTTTATACTTAAACATAGTAGGTAGTGAATAATTTCTTCGATTTTTATCATTAATGAAGGTTTTTTAAATGTAAAAGAGACAAATTATTATGATTATTTAATTATTAAATTTCATGATATTTAAGTCATGTAATTTCTCACTCTCTCAAATTCTTAAAATTCTTAATATTTTGATAAGAGCAATTCAAACCATTTTTTTTAAATAGTTAGAACAAAAAATACTAGCTTTATCTCTTTTATATGCTAATTATGAAATTAAATAATTAATTTACTCAAAACATCATCGAGTGAAGTGGTGCATGCCTTGACACTTGTCATTTTAATACTAATGACCTAAAAAAAAGCTTTTATTTGAGATGAGTGTCATCCTTATATTTCAGAATGCCCAACTCTAAGAATTATAAAATGGTGGAGGGAAAATTAAAGCAAGATGCAGTTCGTCGATTCTAAATTATATTAACATTTATATTATAATTTTTATTTTTTTGACAAATAAAGAATTGTAGATTAGATTTAAATATTTTAGAAGAAAGATATTTTGAATGGAAATAATGATTACGATGTTGACCCTTATTACTTCCTAAAACACTATGACAAAGAGATACACGCTGGTACAAAATAAATGAACTTAATCTTTCAAAAAAAAAAAAAGGAGAACTTTGAAGGTTGGGACTAGGTCATATGCATTCTAATATAAGGGTAAGTTTGAGCATACACTTTAGTGTATTACAATTTTGAGTCTTATGATCTTATATAATTAGGATCTTATTCTTTATGACTAACCAAATTCTTAGGTGTAGTTTATAGCATTATTTTAAATTTTTAGCATAAAAACTGATAGAAAATCAGTCTCAAAGAAAAAAGTGTAACAATGCAATTGAAGATTGTTTGACATGCAAGAAATTATAGAAAAGTTTAAGAACTTATAAAAGCCAATATTTTTGAAATAATAAGAAATTTTTTTAAGTCAAAGGTAAAAATATATCTTAAACACACAAATTTGAAAACTTAATTCAATATGTATTTTAAAATATAATGTTGTCAAATGTAATATATATTTTCTAATTCAAATTAATGACTATTAGTTTTGAAACTAACATATAACAAATTAAATGTCAATCTAGATTTTTAAATTCCAAATAGAAAACAAAAAGAAAATAAAAATAAAATAGAATAACAAAAGGTACTTTTAAAACCTCTTTCAACACCTATTTTTGTGCACAAAAGTGGTGCTATCATTTCTAATTCAAAACTACTAACCACTAATGTTAATAGAAACCTTGAAAACTTCTTGCCTTGCTTGGTAATAGTCTATTGAGTGTGAAGGTGAGTAAGTTGATCATGAGTGGTTAAGCATAAATTGAATTTAAATCGATTTATGAATGTTTATATTTAAAAGTAATATTTATTATCTCTATAGAGGAATGATACATGTCCTCGTAAATGACAGAGCTTTTTTATGCACAGCATTGGCCTATCATGGCAGTCATTTGGAGCATTGAATTTAAGATTAAGTCTATAAAGAATTGAATAAGACCCATTGTTGATGGAATTATGTTTTTCCTTTTATTTTAGAATAATTTGCTAGTATAAATATATCATTGAGATTAAATAAGTTAATTCTACCATGAATTAAAGTATTATAAAAGATGAATCTAATCATAATGGTGAATTGTATCTTGAAATTGGTGTATAGAATGCATTAATGTTAATTTTAGCAATTTTTATGTACTATTATATAGTGTAATCTATATTGCCTTTCTAACACTTAATATTTCAATTATGCAAACTTGATTTTCTGTTTTGAGTTTATAATGATGGACTATCAATAGACATGGTTTAATGATTAATATTTAAAGTCTAGCAAAGGGAAAAGTTTTGATAATTTTGCATGTCTTCTTAGCTTTGAGTCCATGTCACTTAGACAATATTTGAACATAGATTGATGATTTGGTGATTTATAGAACATGTGAACAATAGGGATAAAGAGGTTAAAAAGTTGAATTTTGATGATCAATTTGGTGAGTCTTGATAAGTCACCATTAGTCTAAATTCCAAATTCTAAGTTCGTCTATTGAAAATCTAGCATATCATAAGTATTTTATTAACTACATATAATATAATAGTTTTTACAAACAACTCAATGTTAAATCTTCACTCTGATTTTCTACAATCACATAATGAGTAAAAACATGTTGTGTACCTTCTTACCAGTTTTGACTTCCTCAAAAATAGAATTATAGTTATACCTCCAATACCATAAATCTAACTTGAATTATTTAATAGATAATATTTTTCAAAAAGAAAAAATATATTTTTAAATTACTTTGAAATAAAAGAACTCATATATGATGGACAAACGTTAATATTTCTAAGAAAATTTGTATAAAACTAAAGTTTGAAGTAGGGCAGAATTTAAATATAACAAAGCATTGTAGAGTTAAAGTGGGCAATTTTGTTAAACTTTTTAAAGGAAAAATTGAAAATAAAATTGAGAGCGTCAAAGTTTATTACTTAGCCTCATACATATTGAGTGCTCCTCTACACCCATTGGTGGGTGTAAAGTGAAACAAAGGAAAGCATAATGTTCCAGTAGCAATGTAAGATACTACTCGTTTGTTTGCCTTTCTTCCGAAGTGACTCAACCATAATGTTTGCATCTAAGTTCTCACCATCTCTGCTTCCTTGCATGATAAGCATACAAACTGTATGAAAAGGAAAAAGATTGTAGATAGTAGTCCAAAAATGGGCTTGGTTCCCATCAAAACAATGGCGAAATGCAAATACTATCGTTCCTGTATTTATACAAAATAATCAATTCCTAACAGTTCTCTTTTTCAAGCTACATCAATTATTTTTCCCAACCGATGAAAAAATAACTAGTAGCGCAATTAGTTCTAGCTCAAATTGTTTAGCGTATGCGTCAATGTTTTTGTCTTACAGCTAAGAATTCCGCGTTTGTTGAATCTCGAAAGGAGGGCGTGGCGGCTGTGACTTTGCTCACAGTATACGCTTGATACGAGATGTGTGCGAAAAAACATTATTTTGAGTGATCTGCCAACCATGCCGAACCTGGTCAACTCTAAACGAATCAGCAAGTTTGAACCGTAATTAGACTTTTAGATTCCTTCAGTTATGATGGTGGAAACCCTTGAACGAAAAAGTCGACTGGATGGTGGTCACCATGTTCCACGCAAAAAGATTGGCGAAGCCCACGGAGATGCAATGACCCCTGCAAAGCTGAATCAGCAAGCCAGAGAATTAAAAAATTAACATTGCCGTGGATTTGAATTGCACATTTGAAGATTCTATGGATTCGAGACTAAATTCGAAGTCAGTTATTCTGGCGCACTTACAGCCCGGTCGTACTCCACTCGTTTCTCATCTATTTATAACCTGGATTGCTCGGAGTGTTAAACCACATCTGCTTCTCTTCTGTAACCTGAATAATGTCTTTCTCAGCGACTGCATCAAAGAGAATGCCGCTATACCTGGCGGCTTTGCTAGTGTTGTGGACTGTTTCGGCTGTGTCCTCGTCGTCTGAAGGCGAGATATACACACTATGTAATGTGCAGAAGTACTCCGATGGCTCCCAGTTTGATAGGAATTTGGCGGCGCTCTTTAAAACGTTGACAGACAAAGCAGCCTATGCGGGCTTTGCCGCTTCGGTTAATGGGCGGCAGAAGCCGAACCGACTGTCGGGGCGCCTCCAGTGCAGAGGAGATCTGTCTTCCGCCGACTGCGGCACTTGTTCAGCGAAGGCAGTGAAGGCCATCCGCAGCAAATGCCCCAATGCCATTGGCGCCCGCGTTCAGCTGGAGCATTGCTTCCTTCGCTACGAGAATTACACATTTCTCTCGCAGTTGGACACAAATCTCATGTACGACCTCGTCAATGTCAATAACAATACGGACACCAGATTTAATAATGAGGCTCGCAGTCTTTTGGTGGATCTGTCGAGGAAGGCCCCCGCCAGCCCTATTAAGTTCGGCATGGGATCGTCTGTTGTTTCTTCGAATGTGAGCATCTATGCCATGGAGATGTGCTGGAGGGACATGTCCAGGAAAGACTGTGCGGCATGCCTTTCCAAGGGAATTGAAGAGCTCTTCGACTGCTGCAGCGGAAGGGTGGGTGTTCAAGTGTTCATGGACAGCTGCACCCTGCGCTATGAAACCTATCAGTTTGCCAAGCAGTATTAGACTTTAACCCATCTATGCGACTCACTTTCTGTATGTGAGGTGAGCATGGGAAGCATACTCGCCAAATGAAGAACTAGTAATAAGAATAATAAAACCACATGTGAGATCGTTAGTTGGCCTTAATAAAATGTATGTTACAGGCTTTATCCTTGAGTCTCAATGTCTCTCACATTCTTAAATGGATTTTTAAAATAAAAAAAGATATGAGCATCTGTGTGCGAGAATTTATAATGACAACATGTATAACTATCTTTGTGCGAGAAGACATGCATGCTCTTAAATTATAAATTCTGAACCAAATTATAAATTCTGTTGTATATCCAATCTACATTTAAAGGCTGAATTTATAGAGTGGCAAGAGCTCCAAAACCATCAATAAAGGTTTCTAAAGAAGACTCACGGCCACAACCCTTGGAATGCTTTCACGAGACATGAATAGACATCAATTTAGCTTTCAATACCTTCCCTACAACATGAACATCTATACTTGCAAGATAAACATTATATTAAAGGTAATTAATGATGAGAAACTAAGAGACACATGTTACATTTTCCATACTCCCACTTGGAGAAGTCCATTGGTCACTTTTTTTCTACTCTCTAAGTCATTAAATATCTTATTCTAGACATTCATAATGGGGAAAACAATATTAAATATTTATGTTCACAACCCGCTTAAACCGTTACTAGTGTAACCCATCACCTTTTATGAATGCATTACAAGCAATGGTGAGAATTAAATATATTACAAATTATTTTTCCAATATGTCCTAAATGAAAGGAAGCTAATATACAAAAAATGTTTCTTAACACTAATCTACTAGGGGAGATAATACAAAATTTCTTTACAAATCTTCTATTACAAAATGGAGAGCAAAACAGAAGAACCCAACAAGAAATGAGTCGCAGACCACCAACAAACAACATTAGAAGCATGGCATAAACCTCCACAGAGGAAAGCCCTTTGGCCACAACATAGAGAGGACCAGAAAAACCACTCAGGCACAAAATAAGGGTAGACAAGAAAACCAAATGAGCCAAGAAGCAAGATACCTAGATCTCTCCAGCCCCCAAAAGAACCATGAACACAAGCATAAAGGAACCACGCCAAAGCCCCCAAGCACAACCAAATCATCATCCAGCTCACCATCTGCCCAAACGAGCCCATAGCCCCAAGAAACTCATTTGAAGGGGCATGAGAAAGGACAAAGAAGCCAAACCTCAGCCACTCTCCATTCGCATCCACATCGCCATCCTCACCAGTAGCACCTCCATCTCTAGAAACCCTATCTCCTCCTCCACTCATGATCTCCATAATCTAGTGGAACTAGTAACTCTTTTCTTTTTGTTGTTAGCAATGTCAAAATTAATTATTTTTATTTGTGTATAGGGAAAGCATGCAATAAACATTTCATATTAGTGCTTCAGGGCCCAACAACCCCTTGTCAAATGAAACTCTAACATGGTTTGTACATATCCTCAATGTGTGCTCTACGGGTTGATCATTAGTTAAAATTCATCTCACCTACTAATGGTTTCCTTTGCATTTATGTTTCCTAGGTCATTTATTTTTCATTTTTAATTGTTCTCATGTTTTAGGTTATTTTCATGTTCTTTAATTTTCTTATTTTCTTTTTTCTCTTCTTTTTGTTTAATTTATTGTCTCTCTTCCTCTTGTCATAACTTTGTACCAAACTTGTCTTCTTTTTTTCTTTCTTTCTTTAATTCCTATTCTATATTCTTTTCTATCAATTTATTATTATTTCTAATATCTTACAATGATTATAAAACCTATTCTACATTTTATTTCTCAGATAATCCTATTCTGATGATTAATCACATCAAATGAAAAATACTCACATGGTTTTATTTAGAAGATTATACTACAATCATATTTTTATTAACTTAGATCAAAACTAGTACGTAATAGATTAAAAATTTAAGAATACAATCATGCATGCAAGAAATAGAATTACAATAATGATAACATTTATAAAACATACATATGTAAAAAAAATGTATAAATGAATACAAATGGTAATGCATAAATTTAAAAAATTATTAAAAATATTATGAAAACCTTCATGCCTAAAAATCAAAATCATATATTAAATTTACGCATCTCAAAAAATAACTAAAATTAACATAATTAAAAAATAATAATTCCACTTTTCAGTCTTTATATTTAAAATAATACAAAACAGTGTTGGAGAGTGGGACATCAACTCTCTTTATTTTCCTTTCTAAATAATTAAAAAATACTAAGCTTTAATTTGATGGGCTTCAAACTTAGAGCTTTAAAAATCCACTCGGCTTTGTAGACTGAAATTGTGAAGTGTGTTCTATGAGGATGATATTGAAATGTTTAAGTTCTCATTTCTTTTTGTTTTCATGGCCTTTATGGCCTTTATTTTTTGACTTTGAAGATTGAAGCCAATCCTATGATTAGTTTCTAATGCAAACTAACCAACAATTGACTTATTGCCTTGTCAAACTCCACTCGTTTCTTGTCCTATCATAATCTCATCTTCTAGATTTTCTCTCTTCATGGATTCAGATATTATTATAGTATATTAATCAACTTGATATCATATGAAATTTAACATCCAAAGTAACAAGTCAATTTTTTGCATTTGGCAAGCACCAAATTTGGCATGCGCCAAATGTTCTGCATTGTCCAATGTGAAGGTTTTGTGAGTGTGTATATTTTCCAATCTGGGCACAAGTTCTATCCATCCTCGAAGGATAATATATACATGAAATATAATATTTAAGTATACGTCACATTTCAATGTGTCTTTTTTCTTTCTTATACTTTAAGTTATATTTCATGTATATATTGGTCGGATGTATGAGAGTGGTTTCAGCTCTATAGGACTTATAATGTAGATTTTAGTTTTAAGAGGATCTTATAAAATTTCAAACTTAGTCAAATTTCAGTAATCATCATGCTCCTTTTAGCATTCTTCAGCTATTTATCTCACTCTCTTCATCATCCCCAAACTCTAGACCTATCTCTATCCCTATAGATTGTCTCTCTCACTTCTCTCTCCCCTCTCTAGGTAAACCCAACTTCTCTACCTTTCATTCCTTCCTTAACCCCATATCTATCCTTGACTCCCTCCCTCTCTCTTCTTCTCTCTCATTCTCTTATTATTTCACTCCCCTCCCTCTCCATTCTCTTGGTCACTACCTATCCCTTCTATCGTCTCTCTCCCCATATCTAGGTCTCTTCCTCCCTCCCTATTCACCTCACTACCTCTCCCTCCCTATATTATTACCCACCTCTCTCTCCCCCTCTAGGTATCTCACCTAATTAATTGTCCACCCTCTAGTTCTCTCCCCCCCATCTTCATATTTCTCTCCCTCTCCCTTACCCCTATCCATTTATGAACTCTCTCCCTCTATTCTCTCTCTCCAAACCTATCTATCTCCCCATTCCTTAGGTCTCTAAATCCCTCCATGTCTACCTCTCCATCCATCCCCTCTTAGTCATCTCTTTTCTCTTTTATCTATTCCCTCTCTCCATTGTCTAGGTTGTCACCTCTCCCTCCTACTCTCTCTACCTCCCTCTCTCAAATTTCTAGGTTTCTCCCTCATTCCCTCTCCACCTCTATACTTATCCATTAATGTCTCATTAGGCACCTATCTTTATGCCCCTCTATCTATCTCTCCTCTATCTCTCCCATCTAGGTATTTAACATCTCTCTCATGCTCTACATATCTCATCTCTCTATTTATCCCCTCTAGTTTTCTCCCTTCCTCTCCACCTCTATCTCTCCATCACCCCTCACCCATCTCCCTTTATGAACTCTCTCCTTCTCTTATCTCTCTTGTCACCTCTTTATCTACCAAAAAATTTGGACCTATTACTCCCCCTTTATTCTCTCTATTTCTTCTCTCTCCCCTCTCTAGGTCTCTCCTATACTCTCTCCCTCTCTCTCACCTTCCCTCCTTATCTCCATATCTATCCTTCCCTCCCTCAATCTCTCTTCTCTTATTATTGTTTCTCTCCACTCTCTCTCTATTCTCTTAATGAGTACCTCTCCCTCCTAACCTCTCTTTCCATGTCTATGTTTCTCCTTCCCTCCATCTTTACATATATACATCTCCCTCTTTGTCTCTTAATCCCCCTCTATCTCCTTCACCTCTATCTTTCCACCCTAGGTCTCTCACCTCTCTCTTCCTAGGCTCTAGATCTCTCACCTCTGTATCTCTCCGATCTAATTCTTTCCTTTCGACCTCCTTACCCCTCTTTCTCTCTTTGTAAACTTATCTCTCTTATTTTATTCTCTCTCTCCCTCACCTATCTACTCTTCCCTCTCTAGGTCTCTTAGCCACTCCCTGCCCACCTCTCCTTTTCTTCATAGATATCTCTTTCTCTTTATTCTTCCCTCTCCCCTCTTTTTTCTCCCTCCCCTATAGAGGATTTAGATAATAGGCTGTAGGATATAAGGTTTATGGTATGGGGTACAAGATTGATGGAACATTATTTAGGGTAGATAGGGTTGAGGGTAGTGGTCGTATTGATACTCGGGACACCATATGACTCCTTAAGACACCATATGACCCCTTAAAATACCATATGACCCCTTAGGACACCATATGAGCCCAAACAAAACCATATCATGTCCTAAGGGGTCATATGGTGTCGTTAAGGGCCATATGGTGTCCTAAGGGGTTATATGGTGTCGTTAAGGGTCATGTGGTGTCATATGGTATTCTATGACCCCTTAGGACACCATATGAACCCTAACGACACCATATGGTATCCTGAGGGCTCATATGGTGTCCTAAGGGGAAATATGGTCTTCTATGATCCCTTAGGACACCATATGACCCCTAATGACACCATATGGTGTCCTAAGGGGTCATATGGTGTTTTATGACCCCTTAGAACACTATATGACCCCTAACGACACCATATGGTTTCCAAAGGGGTCATATGGTTTCCTAAGGGGTCATATGATGTCCTAAGGGGTCATATGGTGTTCTATGACCCCTTAGGACACCATATGACCCCACACGACACCATTTGACCCCTAATGACACTATATGGTGTCCTAAGGGGTCATATGGTGTCCTATGGGGTCATATGGTGTTCTATAACCCTTTAGGACACCATATGACCCCTAACAACACCAAATGGCATTCTAAGGGGTCAGATGGTGTCCTAAGGGGTCATATCATGTTCTACGACCCCTTAGGACACCATATGACCCCTAACGTCACCATATGGTGTCCTAAGGGGTCATGTGATTTCCTAAGGGGTCATATGGTGTCCTAAGGGGTCATATGGTGTTCTATGACCCCTTAGGACACCATATAACCCCTAATGACACATATGGTGTCCTAAGGGGTCATATGGTGTTCTATGATCCCTTAGGACACCATATGACCCCTAATGACAACATATGGTGTCCTAAGGCGTCATATGGTATTATATGATCCATTGGGATACCATATGACCCCTAAAAACACTATATGGTGTCATAAGGGGTCATATGGTGCTCTATGTCCCCTTAGGACACCATATGACCCCATGCGACACCATATGACCCCTCACAACACCATATGACCCCTAACAACACCATATGACCACTTAGGACACCATATAGTGTTCTTAGGAGTCATATGGTGTCCTAAGGGGTCAAATGGTGTCCTAAGGGGTCATATAACACCATATAACCCCTTAGGACACCATATGATCCCTTACGACACCATATGACCCCTAACGACACCATATACGGTGTCGTTATGGGTCATATGGTTTCCTAATGTGTCATAGAATACCATATGACCCCTTAGGACACCATATGACCCCTAAGGACACCATATCACATGTCCTAGGGGATCATATGGTGTCTTAAGGGGTCATAGAACACCATATGAGCCCTAAGGAAACCATATGACACCTAAGGACACCATATGACCCCTTAGGACATAATATGACCCCTAGCGACACCATATGACCCCTAACGACACCATATGACCCCTCAGGACACCATATGATGGTCTTAGGGGTCATATGGTGTCCTAAGGGGTCATAGAACACCATATGACCCCTAACAATACCATATGGTGTCATTAGGGGTTATATGGTGTCATAAGGGGTCATATGGCATCCTAATGGGTCATGGAATACCATATGACCCCTTAGGACACAATATGACCCCTGACAACACCATATGACCCCTTAGGACACCATATGGCCCCTAATGACACCAAGGGGTCATATGGTGCTCTATGACCCCCTAGGACACCATATGACCCATTTTAACATCCTAGTAAATGACATGACCACTTGTGACACCATATGAACCCTCAAGACATAATATGGTGTCATTAGGGGTCATATGGTGTCCTAAGGGATCATATGGTGTCGTTAGAGATCATATGGTGTCCTAAGGGGTCATATGGTATTCTATGACCCCTTATGACACCATATGACCCCTTAGGACACTATATGACCCTCATTAGGGGTCATCTAGTGTCATAAGGGGTCATAGAACACCATATGAGCCCTTAGGGCACTATATGGTGTCGTTAGGGGTCATATGGTGTCATTAGGGGTCATATGGTGTCCTAAGGGATCATATGATGTCCTTAGGGGTCATAAAACACCAAATGACCCCTTTGGACACCATATGGTGTCGTTAGGGATCATCTGGTGTCCTAAGAGATCATATAGTATCGTAAGGGGTCATAGAACACCATATGACCCCTTAGGACACCATATGACTTTTAACGACACCATATATTGTCCTAAGAGGTCATATGGTGTCCTAAGATAGATAGTAATGGTTTCCTAAGGGGTCATATGACCCACCATGCTCCTGCACATTCCTAGATGGGTTATATAGAGATATAAGATACCTAGACGGGGAGAGAGGCGTGAGAGACCTAGATAGGGTGAGAGAGAGAGAGGGTTGAGATAGATGGAGGGAGATAGAGAGAGGTTGGTAATGAGATATGGATGGAGATGTAGAGAGGTGGAGAGGGAATGAGGGAGAAACCTAGAGAAGGGTAGAGAGGGTGTGATGGAAAGATGATGTTGTAGACGGTAAAGAGAGAATAAGAATTAATAGGGAAGGGAGAGAGAGATGGGAATAAGGAGGGAGAGGGAGAGGGGAAGAAAATAATGGAGATTCCTATAAATGGGAGGGAGGGATTAGAGGAGAGATGAAAGAATAAAGAGAGAGAAGAGTATGAGGGGATTGAGGGAGAGGTATACATGGAGGGACTGCAAGACCTAGGGAAGGAGAAGATAGAGAGGTGAGGGGAAAGAAAGAAGAGGAGGAGAGAGTTCAAAAATAAATAGGGGTAAAAGGGGAGGGAGATAGAGGGGAAGAGAGAGGGAAAGAACAAGAGAGGGGACAAATAGATAGGTGAGAGAACTATATCGGGAAAGAGAGATGAGAGACCTATATGACATGAGAGATGAATGAGATAGATAGAGGGGGGAAAGAGAGGTGAGTAATGAGACATGATGCAGAAGTAGATAGGTGGAGAAGAAGGAAGTGATAAATCTAGAGAGGTGAGCAAGAGTTGATGACCTATAATTTAGAGAGAGAATAAAAGAGGAGGAGAGAACAAAAAAGTGGGGGAGTGAGATATATATGGGGGTATGTATGGATGGGGAGGTAGAGAGGGAAAGGGGAAGAAAGGAAGGGAGAGACCTAGAGAGGGGAGGGAGGGAGAAAAGAAGAGATGGAAGAACAAAGAGAGGAGTAAGAGGGGATGGATAGAGATGTAGACATGGAGGGATTGAGAGACCTATGGAAGGAGGAGATAAAGAGGTTAGGGGAGGAAGAGAAAAGGAGGGAGTTCATAAAGGGATAGGGTTAAGGAGGAGGGAGAGAGAGGTAGAGAGGGACAGAGAGAACTATAGAGGGGGCATATAGATAGGTGAGAGACCTAGATGCCTAGAGAGGAGTGAGATAGATAGAGGGGGATAAAGAGATGTGGGTAACGAGACCTATATGCAGAGGTAGATAGGTGGAGAGGAAGGGAGGGAGAAACCTAGAGAGGGGAGAGAGGGTGGGTTGGAGAGGTAATGACCTAGACAATGAAGATAGAAAATAAGAGAGGAAGAGAGAAGATGAGATAGTGGGAGGAGATAGAGAGGGAGATAGAGAGGGAGAGAGGAAGAAAGGAAGGTAGAGACCTAGAGAGGGGAGGGAGGGAGAATAGAAGAGAAACAAAGAGATCAGTAAGAGGAGATGGATAGAGAGGTAGACATGGAGGGAGTGAGAGACCTAGAGAATGAGGAGATAGATAGGTTTGGATAGAGAGAGTGAGAGAGTTCATAAATAGATAGAGGCAAGGAGAAGGGAGAGAAAGGTGGAGAGGGAGGGAGAGAACTAGAGGGTGGACAATTAGATAAGTGAGAAACCTAGAGGGGGAGAGAAAGGTGGGTAATAATATAGGGAGGGAGAGGTAGTGAGGTGAATAGGGAGGGAGGTACAGCCCTAGATATGGGGAGAGAGAGGATAAAAGGGATAGGTAGTGACCAAGAGAAAGGACTGGGAGGGGAGAGAAACAATAAGAGAGTTAGAGAGAAGAGAGAGGGAAAGAGTCAAGGATAGAGAAGTGAGAGAGACAAGAGAGGGAGATATAGGTCTAGAGTTTGGGGAAGATAAAGAGAGTGAGATACATAGCTAAAGAATGCTAATAGGAGCATGCTGATTACTAAAATTGACATGTTGATTACTGAAATTTGACTAAGTCTGAAATTTTATATGATCCTCTAAAAACTAGAATCTACATTATAAGTCCTATAGAGCTATACATAAATGTTATATTTCATGTATATATTCTCCTTCAGGGGTGGATATAACTTGTGCCCAAATTGAAAAATCTACACACTCACAAAACCTTCACATTGGACAATGCAGAACATTTGACGCATGCCAAATTTGGCACTCACCAAATGCAAAAAATTGAGTTTTCACATTTGGTGAGTGCCAAATGTGAAAATTCAAAATTTTGCATTTGGCGCACACCAAATGTAAAAATTTAAAATTTTGTATTTGGCGAGCGCCATATTTGATGCTTGCCAAATGGTTTGCTTGGGAGAATACCAACCCTTTGGGTTGGATTTGCCTTGGGATCCAACCCATAGGTTTGGACGACCTTTTCATGCCAATGATGCATTTTTATGAAAAGATAAAAAGTGGCACTTTTTTTATACCACAACTTGATGCACTTACCCTCATACATTTTGTAAGCTATTCTATGGACAAATGAGTTGTAACATCATCTAACCTAATTTGATTATTCTTGAAAACCTTTTAAACAAACCATGGAAACTTATTTTCCCACATCACCTCTATAATAATTTATAAAATTATAAAATACAATTAATAAAGATAACATATTCATCATACTATTTACATTGACTTTTGCCTTCCTATAATACTTCTATAAAACTACGTAACTTTGTCTCCATTAATATTGTTCTATACTCTAGATTCTAGATTATCCCTCCATGAAAACTGAGTCATTGGTATAAAAGATTAAAGACTTGAACCATGAGTGGGCGATTCGACCTTTTGAAACTTTAAGCTCCCAATTCTTTAACTTTTTGTAGCCTTCATTTTTGACTCCGTGAGTTGAGCGAAAACGTTGACTGGGGTAGTGGCCACGTCGTCAGGGATTTGGCAAAGCCCGCGCAAACTATTGTCACGGGTTCGAATCGTGCTTTGGAAGCATCTATGGATTTAAAATACATGCAACAACGACGTCAGTTATTGCCTGGTCAGACTCCACTCGTTTCCATCTTATTATATACTGAATTGCTCGCAGTGGTGAACCGCATCTTCTTCTCTACTGTAATCTGCAGAAATGCCTTTCTCAGCGAGTGCATCAACGAGAGCGCCGCTATATCTGGCGGCTTTACTTATTTTCTCTGCTGTTCTGGTTGAGTCCTCGGACGATGAGGGAGAAATATACGCAGCATGTAATGTGCATAAGTACTCCAACGGCTCACAGTTTGATACCAACCTGGAAGAGGTCTTAAAATCTCTGACAGAGAAAGCAGCGAAAGCGGGCTTCGGCGCTTCTGTTTATGGGGAGAAGACGGCTAACCAGGTGTCGGGGCGCCTCCAGTGCAGAGGAGATTTGTCTCCCGCCGACTGTCGGACCTGCGCAGTGGAGGCAGTGAAGGTCATCCACCGCGACTGCCCCAACGCCATTGGTGCCCGTGCCCAGCTGGAGCATTGCTTCCTTCGCTACGAGAATTACACCTTTCTCTCGGATTTGGACACCAACTTCTGGTATGGCCTCTATAACGTCAATAACGACACGGACACCAAGTTTAATGCTGGCGTTAGAAATCTGTTGGCCGATCTGTCGAGCAAGGCCCCCGCCAGTCCTATAAAGTTCGCCTTGGGGACGTCTGTAGTTTCTTCTAATGTGACCCTCTATGGCATGGAGATGTGCTGGCGCGATATGTCCAGGGAGGACTGTAAGACCTGCCTTTCCAAGGGGATTGAACAGCTCTTTGACTGCTGCAGTGAAAGCGTTGGTGTTCAGATTTTCATGGGCAGCTGTACTCTGCGCTATGAAATCTATCCTTTTGCGAGGACCTATTAGACTTTAACTCAGTATCTGTATGTGAGGTGATTCACCATAAATCATGGGAAGCATGCTCGCCAAATAAAGTAATTATAATAATAAAATCAGAAGTATATGGTTTCGTGGTCTTATTAAAATCTATATTGTAATGCCTGACAGATGAATGCCAAGTACACTCAATAATTGAATATGTCGTGAAGATCAAGAGACGTGCAATTAATAAAATAATTATATATAAATAATACATTTCAGAAGATTTGATTCTGAGGAATTGCAAGCACTGAGTTTATCTTTGATTTAAATTTTCTCTCTTTCCTTCCACTTATAAAGTGCAATAGGGGACTACACATGCTTTTCCTATACATTAGATAAAAATAAATACAATATATGGATTGAATCATATAGATAAAAACAAATAGAATCTTGACTGAATCGTGTAAGATTGCAATTTTAATTATAAAGATTAAATAATAAGTTAGAGAAGACGTAAATTCGATTATGAGAAAATGCTTTTTTAATTTGAGAGTAGTTGTTGCTATCGTCAAATTTTACAACATACTCTATTGTAGTTCATAATCTTATGTTTTAAGTTTCATTAATACTGAGCTGTTGTTCTGGGAGTTTTTAAAACTTGCATCAGATTCTATGGTATAGTTGATGTTCAAATATATACCTGAAACATATACTTGCACATAAATCTGCACCAATACATTCTGATATAACTTTTTCTATCAAAATAAATTTTCTTCTCCGGTCTAAATGAGCAAGCTACAAAATGTATCTCTAGAAAGTGCATGGAAGATGTTTTAATAAAAGAAATCTCCTGCATTCTGGAAAAATCTCCGCTCATTCCTGCATGGACTTGGAGGAACACCCTTGCTCATTCTCATGGCTTTTCCCCTCTTAACTGCAGTTTTCTCTGTATATTTACGGCATACAAAAAAATAAAGCTTTTTCTTTATTTTTATCTCATGACTTTGTCTTTTAAAAGTATAATAAAATTTATTAAAAGATTCTAATAAAGTTAATTGATTTCGGGTGAGTAAAAATGATATTTATAGCACTTTTTTCATGGTCCACATTTCATATGATTTAGTAGACAAGATAGATGTGGCAGGCATATCAATTTATGTAGAAGAGAATGGTTATATTTGATTTTTTTTTACTTGAATTCAATCTACATAAAAGGAAATGGTTGTATTTGAATTTTTGACATGTATATATTTTCTTATAAGAATGATCAATAGTATGATAGAAACACAATGCAATTTTAAGTAGTTTAGAAATATAAGAATTGGGTATTCTTTTTATAAGAAGAGATCTAAAAGAAATATTGAGTTAGATCAACTATAATTCAATGGTATAATTGTAAGAAATGTTAGTAAAGTAATTGTAGATGAAAAAATTTTAATGCATTTGCAATTTTACATAATAGGTGATCCTATGCATCAACTCAAAGACAAGCTTCTCTCATACCGCAATCTTTTCTTATGTTCACAATGTTGTGCCAAGATCCTATGTGCATGGATGAGGCTTTGGTAGAATTTGGCTTCACACGCATCTACACAAGCATCATTTTTGAAAACTCCATGCAACTCAACAAAAGACTACCACATACACATTCAAGGGTCCATACCTCAACTTTTGACAACAATATTGTCAAGGCTTGCTTCAACCTTTGTGTGTGTCGTGAACATGGTAGCACATGCACCTACACCTTCACCAAATATATTTAAAGTTTGGCTCAATATGTAACTAATAAAAGGCTTTGTTCATTTTACACAAATTTGCCAAGCAGATAGCACCATACATGGATCCAACATTTAATACAACCCTAGTCACATGGGAAGCACACCATATGCACATGACACTTGTTACTATATTGTGAAATGCTTAGCTAACAATCAATCATATAAATACACCTCATTTTGCATTTTGTAAATTGTTTTATTGACTAGTGAGCTATGTCACATCATTTAGCATAGTGTGATTGCAATCAAATATCTTTTGGAAAAACACGAGATGATTTTCTTCATAAAATCAAGAGAGCATGTTTTCCTTATTACCATCTACATAATACTTTGTATATTTACACGATATCAATAAATGAAAGATAACATATTCATCATATGTTTACATTTACCTTTTTTATTCTAATTGTACTTCTATAAAACTTCATGAATCTATCTCCATTAATATTGTTCTATAATCTAAATTATCCCTCCATAAAAATTAGATTATTGGTATAAGAGATTAAAGGCTTGATCTCATGCATGGCTGATTTGACCTTTTGAAAGTTTAAGTTCACACTTTTTTAACTTTTTGTAGCCTTCATTTTTTTCATTGTGAGTGTGGAAACCATCCAAGTGTTGGGAATTAAGGTGTCCCAACAATTCCAAATTATGTATTTATTATTATTTTACGTGTTCTCATGGTTATTTGGCATTCATGTAATTAAATAATTGTGCTCCATCATAAGGGGCATGGTTTTTATTATTTGGCACTTTTGCCACATGTTGGTGCCTTAATAATCAAGTTTTTTGTTGTCAAAAGATGCACATCAAGTGGTATAACATGGAAAGCCTATTTTTAGAGATTTTATGTTGGATTCTCTAACAACTTTAATGGATAAAAGTGGGGTAAATCATGTTGGACATGAGAATCACTTATTATAAAATGTGTAAGAGGATCCTTACATTTGTTATTAATAGTCTATGATACATGTAAGAGTATCTCTTATATTTGGGGGATTCTTATGATAACTTGTAAGAAGATGTAATGTCATGTGAGGGGCTATGTTTGGCATGTAAAGGTCGTATGGAATTTTACCATAGTTTTTCAGAACCTTGTTTTGGCTCATGGTAATATTTTATGGTGGTAAATTGAGCCCACAAGGGTCTATATATTGAGGAGTTGATTTGGAGACAAGTATGAGTTTTTTCAAGTCTTGTTTCATAGGGGTTGTATTGCCAAATTGAAGACTTAGAATTTAGGAGTTTTGTTATAATATCATATTGCTACTAATACAAGTATTTTCATCTCTTCTTGGTGGAGTTTTTTCCTAAAAGAGTTTCTCCACGTAATTTTGATGTTATGTGTTTAAAATTATGCGGGGTTATCTTTTGATGTTATAGATAATTTATTTCATATGATAAACATTATTAAATCTGATTTATAGTTTGATTTGAAGCTAAATATATATTTGTTCACTTCTTCTCTTCTAACACCAAGCAAAAACATTGACAACGTAGTGACCATGTTGTTAGAGATTGTTTGGCAAAGTTCACTCAAGCTATTATCATGAGTATGAATTGTGCTTTAGGATGGACCTTGAAGCTTAATATTTATGGATTAGGAGATCTCATGATGGAAAAAATAAATTACGATAAGATTAGATGAAATCTTTTCATGAAAAATAGTAGGGGTCAAAAAAGTAGGGGCTAGTAATTGTCATGCTAGCTTAGGCTTTTTTTTGCCACTTGTTAATCATATAAAGTTTTTCCATTTTTATAAATTAATTTATTTACTCTGTTAAACTAAATTGTTGGCATTGTGTTGTCATTGATGTCAACCAATATAGCGTAACCGGTGTGGGAGATTGAAGTGTATTGGTGACATTGATGTCAACCAAGTATTGAAGTATACTGGTGACATTGATGTCAGCCAAATATTGCAGGTCACTGATACACAAGTCAGTGTTGGCATGTGTTGTAGACATGCACTGGAGACCGGTATGGTATGATGACTGGTAAGTAATGTGTTGGCATTGAGTGGCTGCCAACCAGAATGTTACAAGAATCACATCAACACCGGAGGTGAAGCATGTGCAGTCCACCGGCAAAAGTTGGATGTTATACAGTAGCACTCCCACCGGATGAAGAGAAGTGTGACAGAGAATGTGTTGCTTCAGTAAGCAAGGATAACATATGGGAAAGCTACCAGGTCATATGTCAAGTTGAAGATGCATCTACTCCTCAGGGATTTCACATTAATACATGCAGGTGACATAGATCCTTTCCCACCAGTAAGTGGTAATACCTTACTTATCCCAGTTTACTTGGCATACATCATGACTCTTTGGGATAACATAGTCTGAGTAAGCAAAGGCAGGTGATTGGATGCATAGACCCGATGACTAATGTAGAAGATGAGGAAGCCTCCATAGGATATGTTATGAGATGTGCATTGATTCAGCATGAGAAGACATGTTGTGCTACCAAGGCAGAAAAGGAAGAGTTAAGATGGTGAGTTTTCCTTCTTGGAAAACCGGTTGAGAAGAGAACTAGTCAAATGAAGATAAGGCTCTGCAATTGCACACATGGAATTACCGGTATGCAGATGGAAAATGGTGTTGTCTCTGATGCATAACGGATGGAGATAGTTGGCATGAAGATATCATGCACACTACCGATATGAAGGCATAAAAATGCAAATTGGTAAACAAGGAGAATACCGACATACAGCCAAGTGGACAAAGAGACAGAGGTGAAGTGCTCTCAGTCTGATGAAGATGCACATGATGTGTCATCCAAGATTGCGGCTGAAGACTGACATGATTGATGATCGGGCTGACAAGATCCACTGGCATAAGGAAGGAGAAGGCAAGAAGGTTAATCGGTAGGCAAAGAGGGACCGGTAGTATGAAGCATACACCGGTTGTGTGATATTGGTCGGTGACCATGTTGGTTCGACATAGTGTGCTAAGGCGGATGTCAACAAAGGTGTTAAGAGAATACATACCAGCAGGGTTACTAGAGAATCGGTAGGGTTAGATGTCTGGTAGGTGTGCACTAATTGAGTGTTTGGTCGGTGATCCTGTCTGAACCAACACAGAGGTCTAAGCTGAGATGGATACCGACAGAGATGCCACATGGAGTTGAAGTGGCAAGATTGCAAAGGTCAGTGAAGTGTCGTGATGGTGAGGTTGTTGCAGAGTTGGTCGACATTTAATGTTGACTGTGACTGTTGTGGGTCGAGTTGCAGAGGGGTTGTAGCTTGAGGCAGGACGTATCAGATCGGATCCATGGAGTGTACTGAACAATGCAGGATGTATGGATATAGATCGAAGTAGGTGAATAAAACCATCGAACAATTTATGGCGATTGACCAAAAGATGAGTCGAGAGATTGAATGCAAATTGCTAAGGATGGAAGGCGTGCACTGGAAGGCACGATGTTGGCAGTGATGTACAGGAAATCATCTCTTCTCAGACATGATTTAAGGAGATTTGATTGGATATGGTATGGCTCGTTGGTCGAAGAAGAAACCCTAATCTCGCTAGTGTTTGAATTTGTGTTTTGGCGGGAAAACCTGGATATATGTATGCAAAACAAAGACCAAGAGATGATGATGTTGCATGTCGAATGTTGAAGAGTGGAGTGTTGAAGAGCAGTAGAGAGCCAACCATTCAATGACTTCATCGAAGATCATATAAACTATGTGTTGGAGATGCAACCAGTGAAAGGGTTTAGCAGATTCTTAACCGATAAGATCAAAGAAGCTAGTAAGCATAAAAGAGGCTAAGTACGGGGGAGAACCAATGATGATCAAGCCTGCCAGAAGGTAGCTCAGAGTGAAGCAGCTGTGTGTGAGAGTGGCAGACAAGATTCAACAAGCATAGAACGGAGCAGGGATGAATCAGTAAGCTGAGTAATCGGCAGTGAAGTGCAAAGTTTGTCAAATAAACAACCAGTAGAGGCTGAGTCAACAAGAGAGTAGCAGAGCGAGGAGGCAACAGTAAATGAGACAACATGTGATCCAGCAGAGAGGAGACTAAGTGGAAGATAGAACAAACTACCGGTAAAGTTGATGAGAAGGGAAATCGACAGAGAACTAAATAATTAGTGGTCATAGAACTCATTTATAATTGGGCTATTACTTTTGTTATGATATATTGTATTGTGATCACTAAGTTGGTTCTCGGTGCAGGGATTGTGGCTCGTTTGGTTTGGTGCCCATAAATAGCAAGGGTTGGTGCTCCTTTGGGTTGGTGCCTATAAACTATCAAGGGTTGGTGCTCCTTGGGTTGGTTTCCTAAAATTGTAATACATTGATTTTTCTATGAGTCTGGATTGGAGCAGTAGACTCCAGTAGCATTTCTCATCAAGGTTTTTCCCATCTTGGTTTGTCCTCGTATATACTGGTGTTATGGGATGTGCCCTTGTGTATGCTTGCATTGCATTGTCTTGATTTATCTTACCAGTAGACCCACTACGTATTAGGAGGATAACCAGTATTCACACATAGGGTAGATAAAGGGAAAAGTTTATAAACCACTTATTCACCCCCCTCTCAATGGCACATTGTGTCTAACAATTGGTATCAGAGCCCTAGGTTCCTGGTTGATAAGCTTTTTCCAGCTTGGGTAGATTCTAGTTATTTGGACATAATGGTCCGTTTCGTGTCATTCCTAGCTCCAGTATTATATGGGTCAAATTATATCATATGGAGTCATAGAATGGAAGTCTACTTGTCTGCCCTAGGTTTTGATGTATGGATGTCAGTAGTAAATGGATGCCCTGGTAAAGTCAGCCCTCCCACCAATCCTAAAGAAGAAAGGAGAAACAAATGTAATGATGAAGCTATGGAGGTCATACTCAATGGTCTATTCGGTGATGTCTCCTCACAGGTGGATAGATGCAGATCTGCTAAAAGTCCGTGGGACAGATTGAAGAAACTTTATGGAAATGAACCTTGCACTACAGAACCACTTTGTGGAAAAAAGAAAAGGAATGAAGCACATGTGTTTGCAGATGATGAAGGTAAATCTGTTAGCAATAGTAGAAATGATGAAGAGGAAACTCACCGCTTTATGGCTCAAGAGTCAGAAGATGAGAAGCACACATCAGAGAGTAATCATGCAGATCACTCTTACTAGCAAGATGTGTTTGGGAGTGATGATGAAGATGAAGTTGAAGTTAATCTTGAATGTGAAATGGTAAGTGCACTAGAAGAGCTGCAAAATGTTATAAATGAATTTAAGAGGTACAAAGGTTCAGTTCATGAAGAATGCAATCGGTTAAGAATATGCCTTGAAGAATGAAATAATAATATCTGCATATTGACATCTCAACTAGAAGAGGGAAAAGGATTGACCGGTGAATTGAAATTAGTCTTTGATGCTAATGAGAGAAGATGTGAGGAACTCCAGCTAGAAGTGGAGACAAAGGACAAATAATGTCAGGACCTAAAGGGAGAAATGGAGAACATCAGGAAAGACCTTGAGAAGTGTCAAAATGAGCTCAAGCTAAGGATCTGGTATGATGGTAGCACTGAGGCCTTGGACAGAATGTTGAGTAAACAAAAAAAAACCAAGGATACTGGAGGATTAGGATATGATATCTATGAATGCTCCACAAGTGAGGATGTCTCTCACAGGGACATTCAAAATGTCTCCTCTAATGGAGATAACAAGGGTCATACCTTCATAGTACGAAGTGCACCAAGAAAGAAGGTTGACCTAGCTACAACCGGTGAGGACTTGAGGCTAAAAATGAAGATCGCTACAGCAAGAAGAAACAATGCAAATCCTAAAGGAAAGGGAAAGTTGAGAGAAGATAGGCTCACCGGAAACAAGAATGCAAGAAAGCAACCTAAAAGATTCCCCACTAGTGGAAGACAAAGAGATGCAGCACCCCGGAGAAGCAGAAGTGGAGAACCCAATCCAATCAGATCACCTCATGTTTGGCAAAATGAATTTGTATGTAATATGTCTCCATTCTCTGATTACTATTTTTCTTGTGAAGGATATGGCCATAGGGTAGAGGAATGCAAAAAGATGTCTAGGAATAGAAAAAGTGTTCTTCCTAGGAATAGCAATTCAGTTTGTATAAGATGTAATGCACTTGAGCATAAAACATCAGAATATAGAAACATTCATAATCCCACTCCCGGTTATGCTAACCAGAGTCCATTTGATGCCTCAAGAAATATAAATTATATATGTTATAACTGCAATGGATCTAGCCATAGAAGTAATTTGTGCCAGAAGAAGATGTTTCATGCACATGGCAGTCGGCATAATAGCTATGCCCAAAGGAGATATGCTCCTCAAGATGGAGAAGTCAGTTGAAACCGATAGCGGGCTACAATGGGATGACCTTGAGAAGAAGATCAAATCGGTCTGATAGAAGGTCTTCTAATCATCCTATTGGGATGAGTGCAGTATGCTTCTATGGAAATGTATCTTGTTATACTGTAGAATCTAGTAATGCAAAGACCTATCAGCAGAAGAAGATGAGACCTTATCCAAAGGCTACAAATGAGAAGAGGAGGAAGTCCAAGCAGGTATGGAGGAAAAAGGAAGAGAACATGACCATGGACCGACCTTGTGCACTCAATGCACAGGTCATATCTCCTAAAGTTTAAAGGAGATGTAGATACTTAGGGGGAGATATATGTTGATCAGATCATTCACCCCCATATGTTGAGAAGGACAAAGGAAAGGATGGGCAGTCATTAGAATGATCAAAAAGCTAAGATAAAAGAATGTGTGCAATTGATATCTTGGTTACACATTCACACGAGCAAGATGGATCACAACTACAAGTGTCAAAGTGGGATGTGCCATCGGAAGGAGAGCCAGTGGACAAAGTATAATAGCAGAGATTTTAAATTGGTATAGTAAACCAACAGGTGGAGTATGTTGCCAGTAGGGATAGTTATCGGTATTGAAGAATATGTGGGTCAATATGTTTTGGTTGTGTTGTAGTGGCTCCGGTGGCCTAGAAAAATGAATTTATGTCTCTAATTATATCAGAAGTTGTCCTAAATGATAGTGTGTTGGACTTGTCACCGATCACAGGCGTATGAGACATCATTATGTCAGCTAGTGTGAGAGTTGGCATGGAGTCAATGTGACTTGGCATTGTGGTCAGGTAAGTTTATGTCATAAAGATGGGATGGGTGTCATAGAAATGAAAAACCATCAGCATGTATAGATGCTCACTTCCACCGGTACAAAGCACAGTTTGGGGTATTGGTTTAGGACTTGACCGAAAATAAAGACCAAAGGGTTGTGATTTAGGGGGAGTTCACAGTGATATCTTGTTATTGGTGCTTGATACACTTGACAGAGGAGGAAATCAAGTGTCATTGTTGTTGCACTGTGGACCGGTATACAAGTTGATGTGAGTTACCTGCATAGGGGGAGAATATGTCAAACAAATTGGTGTCTTCTCTCTGATGCAAGTGTTTCTAGTTGAGGGGTTGCAGAGCATAGTGGTAAAAAGGGAACAAGCAACCAGTACAAAAGGGGGAAAAGAGAGCTTGTAGTATACCAGCTATCAAGACCCTTTGCCATTGTTGTCAAAGCGGGAGAAAGTATCTGTAGTATACTAGATACTACATGTGTATTGACATCAATGCCAAAGCGGGAGATTGTTGGTATTTTGTTGTGATTGATGTCAACTAGTATAGCATAACCAATGTGGGAGATTGAAGTTTATTTGTAACATTGATGTCAGCCAAGTATTGAAGTCTATTGGTGACATTGATGTCAGCCAAGTATTGCAGATCACCGGTTCACAAGTTAGTGTTGGCATGTGTTGTAGACATGCACTGGAGACAGGTATAGTATGATGATCGATAAGTAATGTGTTGGCACTGAGTGGCTTCCAACCAGAATGTTACAAAAATCACATCAACACTGGAGGTGAAGCATGTGCAGTCCACTAGTAAAAGTTATATGTTATACAGTAGGACTCCCATCGGATGAAGAAAAGAGTGATAGAGAATGTGTTGCTTTAGTAAGAAAGGATGGCATATGGAAAAGCTACCAGGTCATATGTCAAGTTGAAGATGCATCTACTAATCGGGGATGTCACATTAATACCAGCAGGTGAAGTAAATCCTTTCCCACCAGTAAGTGATAATACCTTACTTATCCCATTTTACTTGGCATACATCATGACTCTCCGGGATAAGACAGTTTGAATAAGAAAAGGCAGGTGATTGGATGCATAGACTGGATGACTAATGTAGAAGATGAGGAAGCCTCCATAGGATATGTTCTGAGATGTGCACCAATTCAGCATGAGAAGACATGTTGTGCTACCTAGGCAGAAAAGGAAGAGTTAAGATTGTGAGTTTTCCGTCTTGGCAAACCAGTTGAGAAGAGAACCAGTCAAATGAAGATAAGGCTCTGCAATTGTACATATGGAGTTAACGGTATGTATATGGAAAATGGTGTTGCCTTTGATGCATAACGGATAGAGATAGTTGGCATGAAGATATCATGCACACCATCAGTATGAAGGTAGAAACATGCAAATTGGTAAATAAGGAGAATATCGACATATAGCCAAGTGGAGAGAGAAACAAAGGTGAATTTCTATCAATCTGATGAAGATGCACATGATATATCATCCAAGATTACAGCACTATTGATGATAGGGTTGACAAGATCCATCAACACAAGGAAGGAGAAGGCAAGAAGGTTAACCGGTAGGCAAAGAGGGACCGGTAGTATGAAGCATACACCAGTTGTGTGATATTGGTCAGTGACCATGTTGGTTTGATATAGTGAGCTAAGGTGGATGTCGACAAAGGTGCTAAGAGGAGACATACCAGCAAGGTTACTAGAGAACTGGTAGGGATAGATGTCTGGTAGGTTTGCACCAGTTGAGTGTTTGGTCAGTGATCCTATCTGAAGCAACACATAGGTCTATGCTAAGATGGATGCCGACAAGAATTCCATGTGGAGTTGAAGTGGCAAGCTTGCAGAGGTTAGTGAAGTGTCATGACGGTGAGGTTGATGCAGAGTTGGTCGATATTTAATGTTGACTCTGACTGTTGTGGGTCGAGTTACAAAGGTTGCATCTGGAGGCGGAATGTATCAGATCGGATCCATGGAGCGCACTGATCGATGCAAGATGTCTGCATACAGATCGAAGTAGGTGAAGCAAACCATCGAACCATTTATATCAATTAACCAAAAGATGAGCCGACAGATTGAATGTAGATTACTAAGGATGGAAGGCGTGCACTGGAAGGCATGATGTTGGCAGTGATGTACAGGCAATCCTCTCTAAGACATGATTTGAGGAGATTTGATTGGATATGGTATGGCTCGTTGGTCAAAGAAGAAAACATAATCTCGCTAGTGTTTGAATTTATGTTTTGGTGGGAAAACTTGGATATATGTATGCAAACCAAAGACCAAGAGATGATGATGCTACATGTCAAATATTGAAGAGTGGAGTGTGAAAGAGCAGTAGAAAGCCAACCATTCAGTGACTTCATCGAAGATCATATAAAGTGTATGTTGAAGATGCAACCAGTGAGAGGGTTTAGGAGATGCTTAACTGTTAAGATCAAAGCAGCCGATAAGAAGAAAAGAGGCTAAGTGCGGGGAAGAACCAATGGAGATCAAGCCCGCCAAAAGTTATCTCAGAGTGAAGCAGTTGTGTGCGAGAGTGGCAGAGAAGATTTGACAGGCATAGAACAGAGCAGAGATGAACCATTAAGCTGAGTAACCAACAGTCAAGTACAAAGTTTGTCAGATAAATAACTGGTAGAGGCTGAGTCGGCAAGAGAATAGCAGAGACAGAAGGAGGCAATAGTAAATGAGATAGTGTATGATCTGGCAGAGAGGAGACTGAGTAGAAGATAGAACAAACTACCGGTAAAGTTGATGAGAAGGGAAATCAACAAAGAACTAAATAATTAGTGGCTATAGAACTCATTTATAACTGGGCTATTACTTTTGTTATGATATATTGTATTGTGATCACTGAGTTGGGTCTTGGTGCAGAGGTTGTAGCTCATTTGGGTTGGTGCCCATAAACTATCAAGGGTTGGTGCTCCTTAGGTTGGTTCCCTAAAATTGTAATACATTGATTTTTCTATGAGTCTGGATTGGAGCCGTAGACTCCAGCAGCATTTCTCACTGAGGTTTTTCCCATCTTGGGTTGTCCTTGTTTATACTGGTGTTATGGGATGTGCCCTTGTGTATGCTTGCATTGCATTATCTTGATTTATCTTACTAGTAGACCCACTAGGTATTAGGAGGATAACCAGTATTCACACATAGGGTAGATAAAGGGAAAAGTTTGTAAAACATTGATTCATCCCCCTCTCAGTGGCACATTGTGTCTAACAATTGGTATCAGAGCTCTAGGTTCCTGCTTGATAAGCTCTTTCCAGCTTTGGTAGATTCTAGTTATTTGGACACAATGGTCTATTTAGTGTCATTCCCAGCTCCAATATTTGATGGGTCAAATTATATCATATGGAGTCATAGAATGGAAGTCTACTTGTCTACCCTAGGTTTTGATGTATGGATGTCAGTAGTAAGTGGATGCCCTGGTAAAGTCAGCCCTCCCACCGGTCCTAAAGAAGAAAGGAGAAACAAATGTAATGATGAAGCTATGGAGGAAATACTCAATGAGCTATCCGGTGATGTCTCCTCATAGGTGGATAGATTCAGATCTGCTAAAAGTATATGGGACAGATTGAAGAAACTTTATGGAAATGAACCTTGCACTATAGAACCGCTTTGTGGAAACAAGTAAAGGAATCAAACACATGTGTCTGCAGATGATGAAGGTAAATATGTTAGCAGCAGCAGAAATGATGAAGAGGAAACTCACCGCTTTATGGCTCAAGAGTTAGAAGATGAGAGGCACACATCAAAGAGTAATCATGCAGGTCACTCTTACTAGCAAGATGTGTTTGGGAGTGATGATGAAGATGAAGTTGAAGTTAATCTTGAATGTGAACTGGTAAGTGCACTAGAAGAGCTGCAAAATGTTATAAATGAATTTAAAAGGTAAAAAGGTTCAGTTCATGAAGAATGCAGTCAGTTAAGAATATGCCTTGAATAATGAAATAATAATATCTGCATATTGAAATCTCAACTAGAAGAGGGAAAAGGATTGACTAGTGAATTGAAATTAGTATTTGATGCTAAGGAGAGAAGATGTGAGGAACTCCAGCTAGAAGTGGAGACAAAGGACAAATAATGTCAGGACCTAAAAGGAGAAATGGAGAACATCAGGAAAGACCTTGAGAAGTGTCAAAATGAGCTCAAGCTAAGGATCTGGTATGAAGGTAGCACTGAGGCCTTGGACAGAATGTTGAGTAAACAAAAACACACCAAGGATACGGGAGGATTAGGATATGATATCGGTGAATGATCCACAAGTGAGGATGTCTATCACAAGGGCATTCAAATTGTCTCCTCTAATGGAGATAACAAGGGTCATAACTTCACAGTACGAAGTGCACCAAGAAAGAAGGTTGACCTAGCTGCAACCAGTGAGGACTTGAGGCTAAAAATGAAGATCGGTGCAGCAAGAAGAAACAATGCAAATCCTAAAGGAAAGGGAAAGCTGAGAGAAGATAGGCTCACCTGAAACAAGAATGCAAGAAAGCAGCCTAAAAGATTCCCCACCAGTGCAAGATAAAGAAATGCAGCACCCTGGACAAGAGAAAGTGGAGAACCCAAACCAATCACATCACCTCATGTTTGCCAAAATGAATATGTAAGTAATATGTCTTCATTCTCCGGTTACTATTTTTCTTGTAAAGGATATGGCCATAGGGTAGAGGAATGCAAAAAGATGTCTAGGAATAGAAAAAGTGTTCTTCCTAGGAATAGGAATTTAGTTTGTAGAAGATGTAATGCACTTGAGCATAGAACATCAGAATGTAGAAAAAATCATAATCCCACTCCCAGTTATGCTAACTAGAGTCCATTTGCTGCCTCAAGAAATATAAATTATATATGTTATAGCTGCAATGGATCTGGCCATAGAAGTAATGTGTGTTAGAAGAATATGTTTCATGCACATGGCACTCGACATAACAGCTATGCCCAAATGAGATATGCTCCTCAAGATCAAGAAGTCAGTTGAAACAGGTAGTAGGATACAATGGCATGACCTTGAGAAGAAGATCAAACCGGTCTGATAGAAGGTCTTCTAATCATCCAATTGGGATGAGTACAGTATGCTTCTATGGAAATGTATCTTGTCATATTGTAGAATCTAGTAATGCAAAGACCTATCAGCAGAAGAAGATGAGACCTTATCCAAAGGCTACAAATGAGAAGAGGAGGGAGTCCAAGCAGGTATGGAGGAAAAAGGAAGAGAACATTACCATGGACCGACATTGTGCACTCAATGCACAGGTGATCTCTCCTAAAGTTTAAATGAGATGTAGATATTTAGGGGGAGATATATCTTGATCAGATCATTCACCCCCATATGTTGAGAAGGACAAAGGAAAGGATGGGCAGTTATCAGAATGATGAAAAGGCTAAGATAAAAGAATGTGTGCAGTTGATATCTTGGCTACACATTCACACGAGCGAGATGGATCACTACTACAAGTGTCAAAGTGGGATGTGCCATCAGAAGGAGAGCCAGTGGACAAAGTATACTAGCAGAGATATTAAATTGGTATAGTAAACCAGTAGTTGTAGTATGTTGCCAGTAGGGACAGTTATCGGTATTGAAGAATATGTGGGACAATATGTTTCGGTTGTGTTGTAGTGGCTCCGGTGGCCTGGACAAATAAATTTATGTCTCTGATGATATCGGAAGTTGTCCTAAATGATAGTGTGTTGGACTTGTAACCGATTACAGGTGTATGAGACATCATGATGTCAATAGGTGTGAGAGTTGGCATAGAGTCAATGTGACTTGGCATTGTGGTCAGATATGTTTATGTCATAAAGATGGGATGGGTGTCATGGAAATGAAAAACCATCAGCATGTATAGATGCTCACTTCCACCAGTACAAAGTACAATTTGGGGTACTGGTTTAGGACTTGATAGAAAATAAAGACCAAAGGGTTGTGATTCAGGGGGAGTTCACAGTCATATCTTGTTATTGGTGTCTCATAAACTTGACACAAGAGGAAATCAAATGTCATTGTTGTTGCACTATGGACTGGTATACAAGGAGATGTGAGTTACCTGCATAGGGGGAGAATATGTCAAACAAATTGGTGTCTTCTCTCTGATGCAAGTGTTGCTAGTTGAGGGGTTGTAGAGCATAGTGGTAAAAAGGGAACAAGCAACCAGAACAAAAGGGGGAAAAGAGAGCTTGAAGTATACCCTCTATCAAGAACCCTTTGCCATTATTGTCAAAGGGGGAGAAAGTATCTGTAGTATACTGGATACTACATGTGTGCTGACATCAATGCCAAAGGGGGGAATTGCTGGCATTGTGTTGTCATTGATGTCAACCGGTATAACATAACCAGTGTGGGAGATTGAAGTGTATTGGTGACATTGATGTCAGCCAAGTATTGAAGTGTATTCGTGACATTGATGTCAAACAAGTATTGCAGGTCACCGTTACACAAGTCAGTGTTGGCATGTGTTGTAGACATGCATTGGAGACCAATATAGTATGATGATCGGTAAGTAATGTGTTGGCATTGAGTGGCTACCAACTGGAATGTTACAAGAATCACATCAACACCGGAGGTGAAGCATGTGTAGTCAATTACTAAAAGTTGGATATTATACAACAAGACTCCCATCGGATGAAGAAAAGAGTGATAGAGAATGTGTTTCTTTAGTAAGAAAGGATGGCATATGGAAAAGCTACTAGGTCATATGTGAAGTTGAAGATGCATCTACTCATCAGGGATGTCACATTAATACCTATAGGTGAAATAGATCCTTTCCCACCAGTAAGTGGTAATACCTTGCTTATCCCATTTTACTTGGCATGCATCATGTCTCTCAGGGATAAGACAGTCTAGGTAAGAAAAGGTAGGTGATTGGATGCATAGACTGGATGACTAATGTACAAGATGAGGAAGCGTCCATAGGATATGTTTTGACATGTGCACCAGTTCAGCATGAGAAGACATGTTGTGCTACCTAGGTAGAAAAGGAAGAGTTAAGATGGTGAGTTTTCCTTCTTGGAAAACCAGTTGAGAAGAGAACCAGTCAAATGAAGATAAGGCTCTGCAGTTGCACATATGGAGTTAACGGTATGTATATGGAAAATGGTGTTGCCTCTGATGCATAATGGATGGAGATAGTTGGCATGGAGATATCATGCACACTACCGCTATGAAGGTAGAAACATGCAAATTGGTAAATAAGGAGAATATTGACATACAACCAAGTGGAGAGAGAGACAAAGTTGAATTTCTCTCAGTTTGATGAAGATGCACATGATGTGTCATCCAGAGATTGCGGCTAAAGACTAGCATTATTGATGATAGGGCTGACAAGATCCACCGGCACAAGGAAGGAGAAGGCAAGAAGGTTAACCGATAGGCAAAGAGGGACCAGTAGTATGAAGCATACACCAGTTGTGTGATATTGGTCAGTGACCATGTTGGTTCAACATAGTGAGCTAAGGTGGATGTTGACAAAGGTGCTAAGAGGAGACATACCAGCAAGGTTACTAGAGAACCGGTAAGGTTAGATGTCTGGTAGGTGTGCACCAGTTGAGTGTTTGGTTAGTGATCCTATCTGATCCAGCACATAGGTCTAAGCTGGGATGGATACCGACAGGAATTCCATGTGGATATAAAGTGGCAAGCTTGTAGAGGTCAGTGAAGTGTCGTGATGGTGAGGTTGATGCAGAGTTGGTCGAAATTTGATGTTGACTCTGACTGTTGTGGGTCAAGTTACAGAGGGGTTGCGTCTCGAGGTGAAACGTATCAGATCAGTTCCATGGAGTGCACTGATCAATGTAGTATCTCTGGATATAGATCGAAGTAGGTGAAGCAAACCATCGAACCATTTATATCAATTAACCAAAAGATGAATAGACAGATTGAATGCAAATTGCTAATGATGAAAGGTGTGCACTGGAAGGCATGATGTTGGTAGTGATGTACAGGCAATCCTCTCTAAGACATTATTTGAGGAGATTTGATTGGATATGGTATGGCTCATTGGTCGAAGAAGAAAGCCTAATCTCGCTAGTGTTTGAATTTATGTTTTGGTGGGAAAACTTGGATATATGTATGCAGACCAAAGACCAGGAGATGATGGTGCTACAAGTCAAATGTTAAAGAGTGGAGTGTGAAAGAGCACTAGAAATCCAACCATTCAGTGACTTCATCGAAGATCATATAAAGTGTCTGTTGGAGATGCAACCAGTGAGAGGGTTTAGCAGATACTTAACTATTAAGATCAAAGCAGCCGATAAGCAGAAAAGAGGCTAAGCACAGGAAAGAACCAATGGAGATCAAGCCTACCAAAAGTTATCTCAGAGTGAAGAAGTTGTGTACAAGAGTGGCAGAGAAGATTCGACGGGCATAGAACAGAGTAGAGATGAACCAGTAAGCTGAGTAACCAGCAGTCAAGTGCAAAGTCTTTCAGATAAACAACTGGTAGAGGCTGAGACGGCAAGAGAACAGTAGAGATAGAAGGAGGCAGCAGTAAATGAGACAGAGTGTGATCCAACACAGAGGAGACTGAGTGGAAGATAGAACACACTACTGGTAAAGTTGATGAGAAGGAAAATCGATAGAGAACTGAAAAATTAGTGGTTATAGAACTCATTTATAATTGGGTTATTACTTTTGTTATGATATATTGTATTGTGATCACTGTGTTGGTTCTCGATGCAGGGATTGTAGCTCCTTTGGGTTGGTTCCCATAAATAG
The DNA here is from genome assembly GCF_030272615.1 of Cryptomeria japonica. Classification (NCBI taxonomy): domain Eukaryota; kingdom Viridiplantae; phylum Streptophyta; class Pinopsida; order Cupressales; family Cupressaceae; genus Cryptomeria; species Cryptomeria japonica. Next base: position 804,995,213 of record NC_081411.1, read on the forward strand.
CAGGGGTTGGTGCTCCTTTGGGTTGGTGCCCATAAACTATGAAGGGTTGGTCCTCCTTGGGTTGGTTCCCTAAAATTGTAATACATTGATTTTACTATGAGTCTGGATTGGAGCCGTAGACTCCAGCAGCATTTCTCACCGAGGTTTTTCCCATCTTGGTTTGTCCTCATATGTATTGGTGTTATGGGATGTGCCCTTGTGTATGCTTGCATTGCATTGTCTTGATTTATCTTACCAGTAGAACCACTAGGTATTAGCAGGATAACCAGTATTCACACATAGGGTCGATAAAGGGAAAAGTTTGTAAACCACTGATTCATCCCCCTCTCGGTGGCACATTGTGTCTAACAATTCATATTAGAGCCCTAGGTTCCTGGTTGATAAGCTTTTTCTAGCTTGGGTAGATTCTTATTATTTGGAGACAATGGTCCATTTAGTGTCATTCCCAGCTCCAGTATTTGATGGGTCAAATTATATCATATAGAGTCGTAGAATGGAAGTCTACTTGTCTACCCTAGGTTTTGATGTATGGATGTCAGTAGTAAATGGATGCCCTAGTAAAGTCAGCCCTCCCATCGGTCCTAAAGAAGAAAGGAGAAACAAATGTAATGATGAAGCTATGGAGGCCATACTCAATGGGCTATCCAGTGATGTCTCCTCACAGGTGGATAGATGCAGATCTGCTAAAAGTCTATGGGACAAATTGAAGAAACTTTATGGAAATGAACCTTGCACTACATAACCACTTTGTGGAAACAAGAAAAGGAATGAAGCACGCGTGTCTGTAGATGCTGAAGGTAAATCTGTTAGCAGCAGTAGAAATGATGAAGAGGAAACTCACCGCTTTATGGCTCGAGAGTCAGAAGATGAGAGGCACACATCAGAGAGTAATCAAACAAAGCACTCTTACTGGCAAGTTGTGTTTGGGAGTGATGATGAAGATGAAGTTGAAGTTGAAGTTAATCTTGAATGTGAACTGGTAAGTGCACTAGAAGAGCTGCAAAATGTTATAAATGAATTTAAGAGGTACAAAGGCTCAGTTCATGAAGAATGTAGTCAGTTGAGAATATGCCTTGAAGAATGAAATAATAATATCTGCATATTGACATCTCAACTAGAAGAGGGAAAAGGATTGACTGGTGAATTGAAATCAGTCTTTGATGCTAAGGAGAGAAGATGTGAGGAACTCCAGCTAGAAGTGGAGAGAAAGGACAAATAATGTCAGGAACTAAAAGGAGAAATGGAGAACATCAGGAAAGACCTTGAGAAGTATCAAAATAAGCTCAACCTAAGGATCTGGTATGATGGTAGCACAGAGGCCTTTGAAAGAATGTTGAGTAAACAAAAACACACCAAGGATACCAGAGGATTAGGATATGATATCGGTGAATGCTCCACAAGTGAGGATGTCTCTCACAAGGACATTCAAATTATCTCCTCTAATGGAGATAACAAGGGTCATACCTTCATAGTACAAAGTGCACCAAGGAAGAAGTTGACCTAGCTACAGCTGGTGAGGACTTGAGGCTAAAAATGAAGATCGGTGCAGCAAGAAGAAACAATGCAAATACAAAAGGAAAGGGAAAGCTGAGAGAAGATAGGCTCATCGGAAACAAGAATGCAAGAAAGCAGCCTAAAAGATTCCCCACCAGTGGAAGACAAAGAGATGCAACACCTCGGAGAAGTAGAAGTGGAGAACCCAAACCAATCAGATCACCTCATGTTTGGCAAAATGAATTTGTAAGTAATATGTCTCCATTCTTCGGTTACTGTTTTTCTTGTAAAGGATATGGCCATAGGAAAGAGGAATGCAAAAATATGTCTAGGAATAGAAAAAGTGTTCTTCCTAGGAATAGAAATTCAGTTTGTATAAGATGTAATGCATTTGAGCATAGAACATCAGAATGTAGAAACTTTCATAATCCCACTCCTGGTTATGCTAACAAGAGTCCATTTGTTGCCTCAAGAAATATAAATTATATATGTTATAACTGCAATGGATCTGGCCATAGAAGTAATGTGTACCAAAAGAATATGTTTCATGCACATGGCACTCAACATAATAGCTATGCACAAAGGAGATATTCTCCTCAAGATCAAGAAGTCAATTGAAACCAGTAGCGGGCTAATGAGAAGAAGATCAAACTGGTCCAATAGAAGGTCTTCTAATCATCCAATTGGGATGAGTGCAATATACTACTATGGAAATGTATCTTGTCATACTATAGAATCTAGTAATGTAAAAACCTATCAGCAGAAGAAGATGAAACCTTATCCAAAAGATACAAATGAGAAGAGTAGGGAATCCAAGCAGGTATGGAGGAAAAAGGAAGAGAACATGACCATGGACCGACATTGTGCACTCAATGCACAGGTGATATCTCCTAAAGTTTAAAGGAGATGTAGATACTTAGGGGGAGACATATGTTGATTAGATCATTCACCCCCATATATTGAGAAGGACAAAGGAAAGGATGCGCAGTCATCGAAATGATGAAAAAGCTAAAAGATAAAAGAATCTGTGCAATTGATATCTTGGCTACACATTAACACGAGCAAGATGGATCACTACTGCAAGTGTCAAAGTGGGATGTGCCATCAGAATGAGTGCTAGTGGACAAAGTATACTAGCACAGATATTAAATTGGTATAGTAAACCAGCAGGTGGAGTATGTTGTCAGTAGGCACAGTTATCGCTATTGAAGAATATGTGGGTCAATATGTTCCGATTCTGTTGTAGTGGCTCCGGTGGCCTGGACAAATGAATTTATGTCTCTGATGATATCGAAAGCTGTTCTAAATGATAATGTGTTGGACTTGTAATCGATGACAAGTGTATGAGACATCATGATGTCAACAGATGTGACAATTGGCATGGAGTCAATGTGACTTGGCATTGTGGTCAGGTATGTTTATGTCATAAAGATGGGATGGGTGTTATGCAAATGAAAAACCATTAGCATGTATAGATGCTCACTTCCACCAGTACAAAGTACAGTTTGGAGTACTGGTTTAGCACTTGATAGAAAATAAAGACCAAAGGGTTGTGATTCGGGGGGAGTTCACGGTCATATCTTGTGATTCGTGCCTGATACACTTGACACAGGAGGAAATCAAGTGTCATTGTTGCTGCACTATGGACCGGTATATAGGGAGATGTGAGTTACCTACATAGGGGGAGAATATGTAAAACAAATTGGTGTCTTCTCTCCGATGCAAGTGTTTCTATTTGAGGGGTTGCAGAGCATAGTGGTAAAAAGGGAACAAGCAACCAGTACAAAAGGGAGAAAAGAGAGCTTGAAGTATACCAGCTATCAAGACCATTTGACATTATTGTCAAAGGGGGAGAAAGTATCTGTAGTATACTGGATACTACATGTGTGTTGACATCAATGCCAAAGGGGGAGATTGTTGGTATTGTGTTGTCATTGATGTCAACCGGTATAGCATAACCAGTGTGGGAGATTGAAGTGTATTGGTGACATTGATGTCAGCTAAGTATGGAAGTGTATTGGTGACATTGATGTCAGGAAAGTATTACAGGTCACCGGTACACAAGTCAGTGTTGGCATGTGTTGTAGACATGCACTGGAAACCGGTATAGTATGATGATCGGTAAGTAATGTGTTGGCATTGAGTGGCTGCCAACCAGAATGTTACAAGAATCACATCAACACCGGAGGTGAAGCATATGTAGTCCACTAGTAAAAGTTGGATGTTATACAGCAGGACTCCCATCGGATAAAGAAAAGAGTGATAGAGAATGTGTTGCTTCAGTAAGAAAGGATGGCATATGGAAAAGATACCAGGTCATATGTCAAGTTGAAGATGCATCTACTCATCAAGGATGTCACATTAATACTAGCAGTTGAAATAGATCATTTCCCACCAGTAAGTGGTAATACTTTGCTTATCCCATTTTACTTTGCATACATCATGACTCTATAGGATAAGACAATTTGAGTAAGAAAAGACAGGTGATTGGATGCATACTAATGTAGAAGATGAGGAAGCCTCCATAGGATATGTTCTAAGATGTGCACCGGTTCAGCATGAGAAGACATGTTGTGCTACCTAGGCAGAAAAGTAAGAGTTAAGATGGTGAGTTTTCCTTCTTGGAAAACCGGTTGAGAAGAGAAACCTGTCAAACGAAGATAAGGCTCTGCAGTTACACATATGGAGTTAACGGTATGTATATGGAAAATGGTGTTGCCTCTGATGCATAATGGATGGAGATAGTTGGCATGAAGATATCATGCACACTATCGATATGAAGGTAGAAACATGCAAATTGGTAAATAAGGAGAATATCAACATACAGCCAAGTGGACAGAGAGACAAAGGTGAAATTCTGCCAGTCTGATGAAGATGCACGTGATGTGTCATCCAAGATTGCGGCTAAAGACCAGCATTATTGATGATAGGGCTGACAAGGTCCACCGGCACAAGGAAGGAGAAGGCAAGAAGGTTAACCAGTAGACAAAGAGGGATCGGTAGTATGAAGCATACACTAGTTGTGTGATATTGGTCAGTGGCCATGTTGGTTCGACATAGTGACATAGGGTGGATGTCGACAAAGGTGCTAAGAGAAGACATACCAGCAAGGTTACTAGAGAACCGGTAGGGTTAGATGTCTGGTAGGTGTGTACCAGTTGAGTGTTTGGTCAGTGATCCTATCTGAACCAACACACATGTCTAAGCTTAGATGGATACCAATAGGAATGCCATGTGGATTTGAAGTGGCAAACCTGCATAGGTCAATGAAGTGTCGTGACAGTGAGGTTGATGCAAAGTTGGTCGACATTTGATGTTGACTTTGACTATTGTGGGGCGAGTTGTAGAGGGGTTGCGTCTCGAGGCAGAACGTATCAAATTGGATCCATGGAGCACACTGATCGATGCAGGATGTCTGGATACAGATCGAAGTAGGTGAAGCAAACCATCGAACCATTTATATCAATTAACCAAAGGATGAGCCGATAGATTAAATACAGATTGCTAAGGATGGAAGGCATGCACTGGAAGTAATGATGTTGGCAGTGATGTACAGGCAATCCTCTCTAAGACATGATTTGAGGAGATTTGATTGGATATGGTATGGCTCATTGGTCGAAGAAGAAAACCTAATCTCGCTAGTGTATGAATTTATGTTTTGGTGGGAAAACATGGATATATGTATGTAGACCAAAGACCAGGAGATGATGGTGCTACATGTCGAATGTTGAAGAGTGGAGTGTTAAAGAGCACTAGAAAGCCAACCATTCAGTGACTTCATCGAGGATCATATAAAGTGTGTGTCAGAGATGCAACCAGTGAGAGGGTTTAGCAGATGCTTAACTGTTAAGATCAAAGCAACCAATAAGAAGAAAAGAGGCTAAGTGCGGGGAAGAACCAATGGAGATCAAGACCGGCAAAAGTTATCTCCGAGTGAAGCAGTTGTGTGTGAGAGTGGTAGAGAAGATTTGACAGGCATAGAATGGAGCAGAGATGAACCAGTAAGCTGAGTAACCAACTGTCAACTATAAATTTTGTCAGATAAACAACCGGTAGAGGCTGAGTCGACAAGAGAGTAGTAGAGACAAAAGGAGGCAATAGTAAATGAGACAGCGTCTGATCCGATAGAGAGGAGACTAAGTAGAAGATAGAACAAACTACCGATAAAGTTGATGACAAGGGAAATCAACAAAGAACTAAATCATTAGTGGTTATAGAATTCATTTATAACTGGGCTATTACTTTTGTTATGATATATTGTATTATGATCACTGAGTTGGTTCTCGGTGCAGGGGTTGTAGCTCCTTTGGGTTGGCACCCATAAATAGCAAGGGTTGGTGCTCCTTTGGGTTGGTGCCCATAAACTATCAAGGGTTGGTGCTCTTTGGGTTGGTTCCCTAAAATTGTAATACATTGATTTTACTGTGAGTCTGGATTGGAGCAGTAGACACCAGCAACATTTCTCATCGAGATTTTTCCAATCTTAGGTTGTCCTCGTATATACTAGTGTTATGGTATGTGCCCTTGTGTATGCTTGCATTGCATTGTCTTGATTTAACTTACCAGTAGACCCACTAGGTATTAGGAGGATAACCAGTATTCACACATAGGGTAGATAAAGGGAAAAGTTTGTAAACCAATGATTCATCCCCCTCTCAGTGGCACATTGTGTCTAACAATTGGTATCAGAGCCCTAGATTCCTGGTTGATAAGCTTTTTCTAGCTTGGGTAGATTATGGTTATTTGGACACAATGGTCCATTTAGTGTCATTCCTAGCTCTAGTATTTGATGGATCAAATTATATCATATGGAGTCATAGAATGGAAGTCTACTTGTCTAACCTAGGTTTTGATGTATGGATTTTAGTAGTAAATGGATGCCCTGGTAAAGTCAGCCCTCGCACCGGTCCTAAAGAAGAAAGGAGAAACAAATGTAATGATGAAGCTATGGAGGCCATACTCAATGGGCTATCCGGCGATGTCTCCTCACATGTGGCTAGATGCAGATCTGCTAAAAATCTATGGGAGAGATTGAAGAAACTTTATGGAAATGAACCTTGCACTACAAAACCGCTTTTCGGAAACAACAAAAGGAATGAAGCATGTGTGTCTGCAGATGATGAAAGTAAATATGTTAGTAGCAGCAGAAATAATGAAGAGGAAACTCACCGCTTTATGGCTCAAGAGTCAGAAGATGAGAGGCACACATCAGAGAGTAATCATTCAGATCACTCTTACTGGAAAGATGTGTTTAGGAGTGATGATGAAGATGAAGTTGAATTTAATCTTGAATGTGAACTGGTAAGTGCACTAGAAGAGATGCAAAATGTTATAAATGAATTTAAGAGGTACAAAGGTTTAGTTCATGAAGAATGCAGTCGGTTAAGATTATGCCTTGAAGAATGAAATAATAATATCTGCATATTGACATCTCAACTACAAGAGGGAAAATGATTGTTTGGTGAATTGAAATCAGTCTTTGATGCTAAGGAGAGAAGATGTGAGGAACTCCAACTAGAAGTGGAGACAAAGGACAAATAATGTCAGGACCTAAAAGGAGAAATGGAGAACATCAGGAAAGACCTTGAGAAGTGTCAAAATGAGCTCAAGCTAAGGATCTAGTATGATGGTAGCACTAAGTCCTTGGACAAAAGGTTGAGTAAACAAAAACACACCAAGGATACCGAAGGATTAGGATATGATATCAGTGAATGCTCCACAAGTGAGGATGTCTCTCACAAGGACATTCAAATTATCTCCTCTAATGGAGATAACAAGGGTCATACATTCACAGTACAAAGTGCACCAAGAAAGAAGGTTGACGTAGCTACAACCGGTGAGGACTTGAGGCTAAAAATGAAGATCGGTGCAGCAAGAAGAAACAATGAAAATCCTAAAGGAAAGGGAAAGCTAAGAGAAGATAGGCTCACGGGAAACAAGAATGCAAGAAAGCAGCCTAAAAAATTCCCCACCAGTGGAAGACAAAGAGATGCAGCACCCCGGAGAAGCAGAAGTGGAGAACCCAAACCAATTAGATCACCTCATGTTTGGCAAAATGAATTTGTAAGTAATATGTCTCCATTCTCCGGTTACTATTTTTCTTGTAAAGGATATGGCCATAGGGCAGAGGAATGCAAAAAGATGTCTAGGAATAGAAAAAGTGTTCTTCCTAGGACTAGCAATTCAGTTTGTAGAAGATGTAATGCACTTGAGCATAGAACATCAGAATGTAGAAAAATTCATAATCCCACTCCCGGGTATGCTAACCAGAGTCCATTTGCTGCCTCAAGAAATATAATTTATATATGTTATAACTGCAATCGATCTGGCCATAGAAGTAATGTGTGCCAGAAGAATATGTTTCATGCACATGCCACTCGACATAAAAGCTATGCCCAAAGGAGATATGCTCCTCAAGATCAAGAAGTCAGTTGAAACCGACAGTGGGCTAAAATGGCATGACCTTGAGAAGAAGATCAAACCGGTCCGATAGAAGGTCTTCTAATCATCTAATTGGGATGAGTGCAATATGCTTCTATGGAAATGTATCTTGTCATATTGAAGAATCTAGTAATGCAAAGACCTATCAGCAGAAGAAGATGAGACCTTATCCAAAGGCTACAAATGAGAAGAGTAGGGAGTCCAAGCAGGTATGGATGAAAAAGGAAGAGAACATGACCATGGACCGACATTGTGCACTCAATGCATAGGTGATATCTCCTAAAGTTTAAAGGAGATGTAGATACTTAGGGGGAGATATATGCTGATCAGATCATTCACCCCTATATGTTGAGAAGGACAAAGGAAAGGATGGGCAGTCATCGTAATGATGAAAAATCTAAGATAAAAGAATGTGTGCAATTGATATCTTGGCTACACATTCACACGAGTGAGATGGATCACTACTGCAAGTGTCAAAGTGGGATGTTCCATCGGAAGGAGAGCCAGTGGACAAAGTATACTAGGAGAGATATTAAATTGGTATAGTAAACCAGCAGGTGGAGTATGTTTCTAGTAGGGATAGTTATCACTATTGAAGAATATGTGGATCAATATGTTCTGGTTGTATTGTAGTGGCTCCAGTGACCTAGACAAATGAATTTATGTCTCTGATGATATTGAAAGTTGTCCTAAATGATAATGTGTTGGACTTGTAGCCGATCACAGGTGTATGAAACATCATGATGTCAATAGGTGTGAGTGTTGGCATGGAGTCAAAGTGACTTGGCATTATGGTCAGGTATGTTTATGTCATAAAGATGGGATGGGTGTCATAGAAATGAAAAACCATCAGCATGTATAGATGCTCACTTCCACTAGTACAAAGTACAGTTTGGGGTACTGGTTTAGGACTTGACAAAAAATAAAGACCAAAGGGTTGTGATTTAGGGGGAGTTCACAGTCATATCTTGTGATTGGTTCCTAATACACTTGACACAGGAAGAAATCAAGTGTCATTGTTGTTGCATTGTGGACCAGTATACAGGGAGATGTGAGTTACCTTCATAGGGGGAGAATATGTCAAACAAATTGGTCTCTTCTCTCCGATGCAAATGTTTCTATTTGAGGGGTTAAAGAGCATAATGGTAAAAAGGAAACAAGCAACCAGTACAAAAGGGGGAAAAGAGAGCTTGAAGTATACCGGCTATCAAGACCATTTGCCATTATTGTCAAAGGGGGAGAAAGTATCTATAGTATACTGGATACTACATGTGTGTTGACATCAATGCCGAAGGGGTAGATTCTTGGCATTGTGTTGTCATTGATGACAACCGGTATAGCATAACCAATGTGGGAGATTGAAGTGTATTGGTGACATTGATGTCAGCCAAGTATTGAAGTGTACTGGTGACATTGATGTCAAGCAAGTATTGTAGGTCACCAATACACAAGTCAATGTTGGCATGTGTTGTAGACATGCACTGGACACCGGTATAGTATGATGTTCGGTAAGTAATGTGTTGGAATTGAGTGGCTGTCAATCGGAATGTTACAAGAATCACATCAACACTAGAGGTGAAGCATGTGCAGTCCACTAAATGTTGGATGTTATACAGCAGGACTCCCATTGGATGAGAAAAGAGTGACAGAGAATGTGTTGCTTCAGTAAGAAAGGATGGCATATGGAAAAGCTACCAGGTCATATGTCAAGTTGAAGATGCATATACTCATCAGGGATGTCACATTAATACCAGCAGGTGAAATAGATCCTTTCCCACTAGTAAGTGGTAATACCTTGCTTATCCCATTTTACTTGGCATACATCATGACTCTCTAGGATAAGACAGTTTGAGTAAGAAAAGAAAGGTGATTGGATGCATAGACTGGATGACTAATGTAGAAGATGAGGAAGCCTCCATAGAATATATTCTGAGATGTGCACTGGTTCAGCATGAGAAGACATGTTGTGCTACCTAGGCAGAAAAGGAAGAGTTAAGATGGTTAGTTTTCCTTCTTGGAAAACCGATTGAGAAGAGCCCCAGTCAAATGAAGATAAGGCTCTGCAGTTGCACATATGGAGTTAATGGTATGTATATGGAAAATGGTGTTGCCTCTGATGCATAACGGATGGAGATAGTTGGCATGAAGATATCATGCACACTACCGGTATGAAGGTAGAAACATGCAAATTGGTAAATAAGGAGAATATCGACATACAGCCAAGTGGATAGAGAGAGACAAAGGTGAATTTCTCTCAGTCTGATGAAGATGCACATGATGTGTCATCCAAGATTGTGGCTAAAGACTAGCATTATTGATGATAGAGCTGACAAGATCCAACAGCACAAGGAAGGAGAAGGCAAGAAGGTTGACCGGTAGGCAAATAGTGACCTGTAGTATGAAGCATACACCGGTTGTGTGATATTAGTCAGTAGTGAGCTAAGGTTGATGTCGACAAAGGTGCTAAGAGGAGACATACCAACAAGGTTACTAGAGAACCGATAGGGTTAGATGTCTAGTAGGTGTGCACCAGTTGAGTGTTTGGTCAATGATCCTATCTGAACCAACACACAGGTCTAAGCTGAGATGGATACCGATAGGAATGCCGTGTGGATTTGAAGTGGCAAGCTTGCAGAGGTCAGTGAAGTGTCATGAGGGTGAGTTGGATGCAGAGTTGGTTGACATTTGATGTTGACTCTGACTGTTGTGGGTCGAGTTGCAGAGGGGTTGCGTATCGAGGTGGAAAGTATCAGATCAGATCCATGGAGTGCACTGATCGATGCAGGATGTCTTGATACAGATCGAAGTAGGTGAAGCAAACCATCGAACCATTTATATCAATTAACCAAAAGATGAGCCAACAGATTGAATGTAAATTGCTAAGGATGGAAGGTGTGCACTAGAAGGCATGATGTTGGCAGTGATGTATAGGCAATCCTCTCTAAGACATGATTTAAGGAGATTTGATTGGATATGGTATGGCTCATTGGTCGAAGAAGAAAACCTAATCTTGCTAGTGTTTGAATTTATGTTTTGGTGGGAAAACTTGGATATATGTATGTAGATCAAAGACCAGGAGATGATGGTTCTATGTGTCAAATGTTGAAGAGTGGAGTGTGAAAGATCAGTAGAAAGCCAACCATTCAGTGACTTCATCGAAGATCATATAAAGTGTGTGGTTGAGATGCAACCAGTGAGAGTGTTTAGCAGATGCTTAATTGTTAAGATCAAAGCAGCCGATAAGCAAAAAAGAGGCTAAGTGCAGGGAAGAACCAATGGAGATCAAGTCTGCCAAAAGTTATCTCAAAGTGAAGAAGTTTTGTGCGAGAGTGGCAGAGAAGATTTGACAGACATAGAACAGAGCAGAGATGAACCAGTAAGCAGAGTAACCAGCAGTCAAGTGCAAAGTCTGTCAGATAAACAATTTGTAGAGGCTGAGTCGGCAAGAGAGCAGCAAAGACAGAAGGAGGCAACATAAATGAGATAGAGTGTGATCCAGCATAGAGGAGACTGAGTGGAAGGTAGAACACACTACCGGTAACGTTTATGAGAAGGAAAATCGATAGAGAACTGAATCATTAGTGGTTATAGAACTCATTTATAACTGGGCTATTACTTTTGTTATGATATATTGTATTGTGATCACTGATTTGGTGCTCAGTGCAGGGGTTGTAGCTCCTTTGGATTGGTTCCCATAAATAGCAGGGGTACGTGCTCCTTTGGGTTGGTGCCCATAAACTATCAGGGGTTGGTGCTCCTTGGGTTGGTGCCCTAAAATTGTAATATATTGATTTTACTATGAGGCTCGATTGGAGCAGTAGACTCCAACAGCATTTCTCACCGAGCTTTTTCCCATCTTGGGTTTTCCTCGTATATACTGGTGTTATGGGATGTGCCCTTGTGTATGCTTGCATTGCATTGTCTTGATTTATCTTACCAGTAGACCCACTAGGTATTAGAATGATAATTGGTATTCACACATAGGGTAGATAAAGGGAAAAGTTTGTAAACCACTGATTCACCACCCCTCTCAGTGGCACATTGTGTCTAACATAAATATGTTAAATAATATAATTTATGAGACCAGCAACTTCCATCTATACATATTAGAACTTCAACTTTTAATCTTAAACTACAGTACAAAATTTATGAGATATACAGAGGGAGGATTGTGTGGCCTTCCTCGCCTTGGAATTGGAAGAGGTCATCAACTACTATAGTTAAAGTGTCAGTGTTCAACTTTTCATGGGCGGCTACACCATGCACTATGAGACCTCTATGCAGGCTTAACTCAATCTCTTTATGTGAGGTGCTTCATTATAAAGTATGGGAAGCATACTTGCTAAATAAAGTAATTATAATAATAATACCACCACAAGATAGTTTCATGGTCTTATTAAAATCTATATTGTAATTTGTGATAGATGAATGCCACACACTCTCAATAAAAGGGTATTTCATGAAAGCCAAGAGACCTAAAATTAATAACAGAATTATATATAAATAATTATTAAATAATATTTGATTCTTAGGATACGAAGCACTATTTGATTTTAAAAATTTATCTACCCACCTATAAAAGTACAATAGGGGACTGTAAATTCTTTTTCTATACATTAGATAAAAACTAATACTTTTATGGATTGAATCATATGGTTTAAAAAAATAGTATCTTGACTCAATAGTGTAAGAATATAATTTTTATTAAAAAGATACTAAATAATAAGCTAGAGAAGACCACGAGGGCTTCACTTAGTGAGCCTCGGTTTTAGCGTGTGCATTCATGGAATACTAAAGAATCCCCCTATTTTCACAAAATATTGCCCTAAACTCCTTTTTTGTCACCCCCTCCCAATACATAGCCCAAATTAAGAGCCCCATATTTTCACCAAATATTGTATTTTTTCATAGCTAGAATTAAAAACCCCCCTTTTTTCACCGATAGGCAATATATTTCACCCTCATTTTCAGGATATTAAATCCCCCAATATGAATGCATGTGATATAATATTTCCTATCCAGTGAATCCCCCATGGAGAAGACAAGAGTTTCACTATGAAACTTTTATTTGATAATAGTGTTGTCTTGATTAATAAAAGTGGGATAGGCCCATACCATTACATATCAGCAAAGCGACACCAAGAGTGCATGAGGGATGTGAAACTAGAAAAAAAAACCCCACTAAAGCACAAAAAAACCCAATAGGGCAAACAGAGAGCCGACACCAAAATTAAAAGACTAGTAAACAGAGAAAAACCATAAACACCAAAACATAAAATAACCACCAAGCATAGACATAAAGTGATGGTTTGCTACATGGGGATTACCCTTTTCCTTCCAATCTTGGCATAAACTAAGAACTTTATTGGAGAAGGGGACTTTTTTACTCGAACCAATGTACCAAACCCAGAGGAGACCAGCATAGAGTCAGGGGTGGCCTTGACCAATGAAGCAATGGGGCCAGATCCCATGGCCAGGGACTCTGTGCATCTTCTTTTCTTTGCCCTTTTCCTTTCCATCTCATCGTGAATAGACTTAAGGGAGGCAATATGCTTATTGGCCACACTCCTACAAGAAAAATTAACCTCCTTAATTTGCATTTTAAGGGCCTCTTAGGCTTTCCTAACCTCTTCCAACTTGAGCTTGCTACCAACCATTTTGAACCTGGAGTCCAGATCATAAATCTTTTTATCCATCATTTCCACTACCCCATCATGCCAACAAGATCATTAGCCATTTTCAACACCTTATCCTCATCCAAATCATCCACCCAAGTATTGGCCTTGGCCTCAGCCTCTACCTCCACCTCCAGCCAATTCATCTTCTTAATGGCCACATCCATATGTGCGAAGAGCCGTTTAATGAACTCTTCTTATTTTTTAACATCATCATGCAGATCCTTCACAATTTTATCCAGTTCCACAGTGTTTCTATATTGCCTTTCTCAAATTTGCATCATACTTTATTGTATTTAGAATCTTACATTTTAAATTCATTAATATTGTTGTTTTGGGAGAAGGGGAGATACAAAAGAATAGAGAGAGAGAGAGAGAGAGAGAGAGAGAGAGAGAGAGAGAGAGAGAGAGAGAGAGAGAGAGAGAGAGAGAGAGAGAGAGAGAGAGAGAGAGAGAGAGAGATAAGGAGATAGGGACAGAAGTGGAGAGACAGGGAAATAAATAGAAGGGAGAGATATAGAGGTTAGAGACCTAGATCTTAGGGAGAGAGGGGTGAGAGACCTAGGGGAAAATATAGAGGGGGGAGAGAGATAATTCAGGTAGTTAGACGAAGAGGGATTGGTAGTGAGGTAAAGAGGGAGGGAGATAGAGACCTCAATATGGGGAGAGAGGGGATTAGAGGGATATGTAATGATAGAGAGAATGGAGAGAAACAATAAGAGGGGGAGAGAGGGTGCGATATATCTACAATGAGTAGAGAAGGGTGAGAGAGAAGAGGTGAATAGAATTCAGTCCAGAGTTTGGGGGAGAAAGAGAGAAAGACAAAGAAAGTTTTTCAATGTGAACCATTTAGCTTGCACCACACGAAAAGTTTTAGTTTTTACATTTGGCTAGCGCCAAATTTGATGCTCACCAAATGTAAAATATGCATTTTTTGAATTTGGGACATGCCAAATGTGTTGCTTTAGGAAACACCAAGCCTTTGGCTTATATTTGTCTTGGGCATCCAACCCAAAGGCTTGGACAACCATTTCAGGCTTGACACATGTTTTTCTAAAAACATTTTTTTAAAAATCACATTTTCATTCATTCTCTCCATCAAGTTTGCATGTGTTTCAATGCAAACAAAAAAAACACTGCAATGATGCTAAGCTCTCTCTTACCTATCTAACCTTTTTTTTTCAAATTTTGATTATGTTAAGGTTTTCATCTCTATTTTATTTTGTTAATTTATCTATTTTTGTCAAAAACCAACATGTTCTATTTGGGGCATGTTTTTTTACTCGTTCATCAAATTTTGAAACAAATTACATTTTTAGAAACTAGACTTCTTTGTACATGTATTGAAAAAGAAAAAAAAAATTATTAGTTTTCAAAACATTTATAAGGGGCACGCTCAAATTTTTACTTTTTAGAATGTGTCCACTTTGAAAATTAGTAAAAAATCATATATTCACCAAAAAGTTAGCTTAAAAATTCAGCATAAACTACATGGTGTTAACTAGTTTCTCACTGGAGCAATTTTTCAAAATTCTAAAAAAAGTTAACATTTTAGGGGCACTGCATTTAACGCTATGTTATTTTATTTTATTTTAAAATAAGACCAATAAATGTGGCACCCCTTTTTGAAACCATTAATATCCACCATTTTCAAAATAAACTAGTAGTTTAAAAATTAGACTTGGAGCACTACAACACTTGTTCTTGTTTTATCTTCACATTTTGAGTTTAACTATCTTCATTTTCTCCTTGAAGTTTAGACTTTGTTGATTTCAGAAAAAAGGTGGCATCTTAAGACCCCTTTTTGGTCCCCATCTTGGTACACTTACCCCCCACTTGAACTTTTCTTTTCAAAGATTCTCTTATGCACTCTTGTACACTTTGACCTTGGATTTGCCAAAAATTGTGCAATTACACCACATGCTCCTCATGAGAAATGGGATAAAATTATTCTTCAAAATGTTGAATTCCCCCATTTAGATATTGGAGCTACTTTTGTATGCTTTTGAGGATAAAGCATAATATTTTTACCATATTGATGCATGACTATTGAGCTTGATCTTACCAAATTATGTTTGTTAATGTGGTGTGAGCTTGGGAATATTGAGAAACAATTCCATTTGCAATATCCATTGGTAATGTTTCTTTGCATTTTGGTAAAGTTTCTTTGCATTTTGGTAAAGTTTCTTTGCATTCATTTCACCATCAAATGGTTGAATTCTTAAGCTCCAACCTCGAAAAAACTACCTTTTAAGGTTTCACTTTATTTAGATTCAATCACTTCCAATTCATTTCCCTCTTCATGAAGCCTAACCATATCCAAATTTTCTATTAAATAACTCCATATAATATTTTAAATTATTAATTTTTTGCACCAAATTGGCTTTTCACACAACATCATCTTCTAGACATTTGAAATGGGCCTCACCATCATCTTCATCCCTTACCATTTCTCTTATGTCTCTTGTCCATTCTCTAAAGTAAATCTCATTTTCTTATAGTTATATTATTACTTCCACTTGATCAAGGGATTTGGTGTGGTATACAAGGTGGCACACCATGCCCAATCCCTCAATTGTTAATATTGTGTAGCTTTGGTACCAACTACTTTGTAAATAATTAAGGTTTTTCCTCAAGATCAAACTATGGTCACCATTTCAATAATAATCTTAAATGAACTATTACAGCTATCTATCATTCTTATTAACTAATAGTAATCATGGAAACAAAACAAAAAATATTATGCACACATCAAATGATACATTCACCAAGATACAATTGAAGAAAACCCAAGATATGTGAAAAAATCCATAATTAATTGTCTAAACATGTTGAAAATAATTATCTTAGATGTTCATATAAATCTAAATCACCGTACATAGGTTAATTAGAACTTACAACACAAAAATCAAGTCCCTTTATGCATTCTCTAGATCAGGTTCAATAATAGAACCTTGGAGTTTCCTTGATGAATCCACCAAATGAGAAAAGAATGGAATATTTTTGTGTATTCAATGCATGTAGACACATGTACAACCAAGGTATAGACTCCATGGAACTTCCCATGGAGCCTAGAAATCCAAAATATAATTGAGTTGTTTCCAACTCCAAAATCCCTCAACTTCTACCAATTTCTCATGATAGAGAAAACTCATTAGTTTATTAGTAAATTATTAACTACTTCATGTCAATATCACTAAGGAAAACAGCTATTTTCCTTCAAGTTTTGTGAATGTGTCAATGCGAATGATCTATTTGTTAGTGACTAGTGAGTTCACCCCTTATGTAAGCAATGAACTTGCAAAAATTAACTTTCTAATTAAGTATAAAATTATCAAACTATATTGAAAAGATTGGAGATGTTCCAAACCAACCCTAACACATTCTAATCCACTTTTCTAATTATGTATTGTGTCATATATCATCCATTTTTTGAAATAAAATATTTTCCCTAGTGCAAGTCTCAATCAATGGTCTTCAATTGATCATACTAGTCCAACACATTTGACTCAATTTTTTAATCACCTTTCCTCTTGCAAAAGAAATAAATATTCCAAAATATTTGCACATTTACCAACATTGCTCATTTTGCTCCTTTTGGTAATAGTTAGTGTTGAACTAGGAAGATGGAATCTCCCCATTTATTTTTCTTTCATGTGGAGTGCAATTATTTTCACCTCCCTTATTTGAAGGCTCTTCTTTTTCCTCTTGAGGTAGAATCTTGCTCCTATATTCTTTCTTATAATATTTTCTTATGTTTAGGAGACAAATTATAATCATTGTAAGTGTTTACAAAAATAATCTTAGAGTTTTTGGCCTCCCATGGGCCATTCTTAATTTGTTCATGGTATAGACCTCTTATTTTAGCATTCATCAATTTCCCTACTTTCCTGATCAAAGCATTAAATAGTGGTGTTTTCTTTATTATGAAGGGATGAAGTATTATTATGTCATCCTTTTGAATTTTTCTTCCATCATATTTGAATATTTTGAAGAAAACTTGATCATAGATGCTTTTGCATACCTCTTTTATAGTTGTTTCTTGACTAGAGGTTGGTCCATCCTTCATTGTAGACTACTCTCTTCTTGGAGTTATTATACCAATGTATCCTTCACCATCAACTCTTCTTCCATTTGCTTAAGGAATCCAAAAATAGCTTGGTATTGTTTTTCAACTTGCAACTCCGATTTTTCCATCAAATGGAGTGCTTCCTCTCAAGAATATTTGTTCTCTCCCAATACTTTCTCTAGGATTTCTTGGACATATTTGATATTATTTTTTAAATATTTTGACATGATTACTCTTTATAGCTAGAAACCTATAACACCTTGAAAGAATTTATAAAAATAGTTACACACAAATTTCAAAGAACTTGTGGCTCTAATGCTAATTTGTCCATGCTTTACACCAAATCAACTAGAAACTAAGAATCAAACATCTACTCCATTAGACGACTAATGTTTTCAAAGGAGCATTTAAGAATTGGGAGGAATTATAGGATTTCTACAAAGAAATAAAGCATCGAAATGTAAAATACAACATAAACACAAGGCTTTATCCTAGAAGAACCATGAGGGATGATAAACCTAATTGATAGGAGCAACTATTCTTCTACCAATATTTATCAATAGATATAAAATAGTATAACCTCTATTGAACATATTGTTGCTTTAGATTTCAACTTCTAAGAGATGCAATCCTTAAATTCACCTCATCCCTTTGCTTTGGGTTGTTGGTTGTTTCTTATAGAGTGATCTAAGACTCTAGATGTGTATCTAAGGTCTTCTACACAAAATTTGAAGAGACATGAGCACCTTTTTGTTTCAAATTTTTATTTTTTTTATGTTGGGATAAAACTACCTCTTTATTACAAGTAACAGTTACAAAACCACCTCCTATTGGGAACTGGTGATTTTGAAACCATACCATATACAAAACTAGCAATTGTATA
The DNA here is from genome assembly GCF_030272615.1 of Cryptomeria japonica. Taxonomy (NCBI): domain Eukaryota; kingdom Viridiplantae; phylum Streptophyta; class Pinopsida; order Cupressales; family Cupressaceae; genus Cryptomeria; species Cryptomeria japonica. Next base: position 805,013,775 of record NC_081411.1, read on the forward strand.
AAATCAAGCTATATGGGTGGTATGTTTTCCTATAAATTGCTTAAGCGTTCTCTTTTGAAGATGAGCTCTTATCTTGGATACAATAGAGACCAATTTTACATATTATCTCAATTGTATGTTTTATCTTAATAACCTCAGAAAGCGTTAAATATTATCATTTAAAGACAAATAAAACACAAAATAATATCCTAGATAAGAATATACAAATTCTTACTATTTTTCAAGGTAAGATGACACATCATTGTCACACAACAAAAAGGCCTTGGTTTATATATATGGTTTTACTCTTCTAAAATCCTATGATAAAATATCTTGATACGTATCAAGAAGCTTCATTGATAATAGATCTATTCTCTAGTCATTAATCACAACTAGCAAAGATTATATACATCTAACACATCAAGATATTAATAAGTTAACATTAAAAAGACACTTGTACAACACAAATAAAATATATTTGTATCATGGATACAAGAATTGTTTCAAAGATTAATCTCAAAAAAATGTCATATGAAGCCAATGGAAATAGGAGTGAATATTTGCATTCCACATCATATTATATCTATCAATTGTGAAGTTGATCACTACAAGCAATGTCATCTTAGGGTCGAAACCAAAATACGAGAAAGCACTTGCACCACATGTGCATGTGGTCAATACTAGATTTGTTAGGGTTGATCATTGCACCAAGTGACATCATAGGGTGGAAATAAAAAGATATGAACATCTTAACAATCTAAACCAAGATGACAGTTAGACTATAAGTTGAACCTAGAAGCACATTGTTGCCCTCATTTTCGTTTTGCGTGAAAATAGGACAACCCCTATGAATTTTTGATAATTCACCCTCTTCTCCTTCATAGTCAAGAAAATGAGACATTTTGGTCATCTCACTTGTCATTGAATATGTATTGTTCAGTGTTGAAATTCCCTCATTGAGTTAAAATTTTAAAATTTTAGCTTAAAAAGTGAACTTTGTTGTTTTGATGCAAAATCGGGTTTTAACTCTGATTTTGCATTCATTTTGATTGGTTAGTGTAAAATTGAATTTTAAGTCTGACTCTACACTTAGGAATCAATTTGAGCACAAATCAGACCCATAAGTCTGATTTGCACTTTAAATATGCATGATTTGTAATTAATGTTTTAGAGTTTGTTTCAAATTGGGTTTCTTCACCCATTTATTTTCTAATTTGGCCTTAATCTTCTTATTATCGCTTTCTTGGTGGATTGGGGAGCTCGATTCTCAAGATTATTTCATTGGTATGTATCAATTTCTCAAGCCTTTTTCTTTCTTATTAATTATGCCCTAGTTTTTGTGAGAAATCAAATTTGAAACCCGATACATATCGCAATATGCATTGGGTTACAAAACTGATTTCATGATTCATGATGTGCATCACGATAAGTGACAAGATTGTGTATCATGGTGTGTGGCAGGCACACACCCCCGTTATTTTTTCCTTCCCCTTGTTTATTGCTTATTGCAGTGATGGTTGGGCGGGGATATTACCCCGACCCACACCACAGTCAATAATTATGGTGGTGATCGGGATCATATCCTCGACCACCTCTTTTTTACTTCCTTTCTCCACAGTCATGGTGGGCGGTTTTGCACCTCCGACACCTACCACTTTGTGCAGTGATGGTGGTCAGGGTTACAAACCCGGCCACCATGTGTTTTAGCCAGTTCTTTTGTTAAAGTGTCGTGTGGGGTTTAAACCCTACCCGACACTTGTTTTGATTGCCCTTCCTTTTAGAAGTGTCGAGCGGGGTTTAAACCTCGTCTGACACCTTTTTGACTTGAATATTGTTTGTTGAATGTTGGTCGGGGTTTAAACCCTGCCCGAAACCCCTTTAGCATTTCCTTTAAACAAAGTGAAAAATGAAGTTATACCTCTGATATGCACTTTTCTCATTTTGGTTTTATAGTGTAAATTGGAGTTACAACACCGATTTGCACTATTTTCATCTTAAATGTATTTCGGAGTTATAACTCCAATATACATTATCTTTTGATATTTCTTTTTATATCAAATGCAAATCGGACTTATACATGCGATTTGCATCCAAAGCACACACATACAAATTGATGATTTTTTGATCAATTTGTGATCGATCGATGAACTTTTCCTACCAAATGGAGATTTTTATGAAGGATAATCATTCCAAATGATGATCTTTTCATGATTTAGTGCATCCATTGCAAAATTCTAGGACCCTGATCAAGTAAGAAATCAATAAAGTTCAAAAAGAAAGAAATACATCCAGTGTTTTCTTCTTCTTCTGTGACATCAAACATTCACAATATCAGGAACACCAAGATCGATCATGTGGATCTTCATGAGTTCTTGAAGAGGGTGAAATCGCCACAAGTATCCTACAAAATGAATCCCACCATAAATAGTGAAATTCATCTAGTGGCCGCTTTCCCCATGTCGGCTCAAAATCCAGAGTTTGTATTGGCTCTTGCTAATAGATATGATTCTACCACCAGATCAGTGAAGGATACGGATGGGAAGACACTCATCAAACTTGATGAGGATTTCTTTGATAAAATTTTCAAATGTTCTCCTATTGATCAATATGCATATATTGATATGCAGTCAGTAGTGGCATATTTTGATAAAAATTCAAAGAAATATAGGAAGAATATGAATGAGAATTGGATAAAAACACCTAGGCCTACAATTTCGAGATGGCCAAAAACTCTTCCCCGTAGTGACTTCATTGAGGAAGTCAAAGACCTGATTACTCTTCTCAGTAGAGTAAAAGGCCTTCCAACTTCCAATACACATCATAAATGTATGTATCAGTACATTCATGTCATCAGGCAGAATAAGAAGATCTTCTAGGGCAAACAAATTGTAGATGCCCTATGTGAATAGCTGACCAAGGTGTTGGAATCCAATAACACTGAGAGGGGGGTGAATCAGTGTTATACCAGAATAATTAATTTTAGCCTTATTAAAACATGCATACACCAACCGGTATACCAGTACATACAAAATTGAAAGAAGTAAAGCGACCAATAAGCCAATCACATAAATGAGAACCATAACACACAGGATTATACGTAGAAAACCTCAAAGAGAAAAAACCACTGTGGGATTTGTGACCCACAATATTAATCCACTGGCTATATGAAGAGATATTACAAAATATGAGAGGCCTCCACTTGCAGGAAGGATTACAACCTAGAGCACACTGCTCAATCACAAAAGGAGCCTCATTAACTACATATAAATCCAAACTACAATCCGAAGAAGTGTTGAACTACTAAGATAGCATCTTCTATGCCTGAATATAGTTCTGGTTTAAGCTCTGTTTGTTCCAGTCTGAAACCCTAAACCCTTTACTAGAATAACCCTTACATGAATTTCCTCACATACATAATCTCTCTGATATATTTTGCATCATATTACCTTCACATATCCATAATCTCTTATTCCATGTCCATATCAAAATGATCTAATCCAACCGACCTATATACCCTATACAACTTATCATGCCTTATGTCATCTTACAAAGATATATACAATATCAAATTACATGTTGGTCAGATAACATAAATGCATAAATATTAAAACCAATTGTCAATGCCTGATCCAAGAGATGTCAGCCTACAATACCGATAACCTTTTACTAAACCATGTCGGCATGCATTGTCGGTAACCAAAGAAATTCTTCTATCTTGTCGGTGTCAGTGCCAGTGTCGGTGTAGTGTTTGTGAAGTGCCTGTCAGTACATAACTGAACCAAAATATGAAGCCGGAACACAATACCATGTTGCCATCAATGACAAAATAGTGAAACCAACCAATTGAGTTTCAATTGCCAACAATCTCCCCCTTTGGCATTGATGGCAACACTCATGTGAAAAATGGTCAAGGTTTCATCTGTTGGTTTCATCCTGCCTACTCCCCCTCAGATGAATATTCATTAATGCAAAATACTCCACATCTCCATATCTCCATAACTCCCCCTAATGTATACAACTCCTTCTATTCTTTTTCACATCTATATCACTCCCCCTTTGACATTAATACCATCAAAAATTCTAAAAAGAATGTCAAAGATTCAAATTGTACAATGAATATCCCAAAAATATCTTACCGGAGCTTAACAAATTTCAAAATTTTCGGATAAGCCTTCTCCAATAGCTCAAGATAGGTATCCCAACCTATTTTGAAAGTGTCAGAAATGGATACAAGTCCATTTAGTATATGTGCAAATGACTCTTTCTCATTTACCTCTGTCAATGTGGGCTTTCCCACCATATCCATACATTCTTTCTTATGTACACTGAGTGAATCCAACCGGGGACTCACCAAGTCTCCCATACTTCTGGCTCTTCTTATAATTTTGTCCCTTTCCTTCTCAAGAACAGAAATTTGGTTTTCCAAAATCAAAATTTAACAAATGGATGTAGTCAATTAAATCAATCCGTCAAAAGAATTAGCTATATTTGCAATTTTCTTCTGAAGTTATTTTATCTCCTTATCCACATTAGCTGTAAGTATATCAGTGTTACAACATACCCTATAAATATTTGTACATTTCTTCAAATAATTTTTTATTAGTTTCAGCTTCTCATCAATCTTCTTCTTCTCAGATTCAATTACCTGATCAAATGCAGCTCTCTTAGCCTAAGTAAACCTCTCCAATGCTTATTGGTTTGAAATCTATTGTAAGGATTGAAAATCCTTTGAAATGTGCTCAGTTTAATCTTAAGCTTGTCGTACGGGCTCGCTTCATTGTCAATCTTGCACTCTAGGACTAGTTTGTGTAAAACAGTGATTGATTGATCAATAATCCCTTTGTTTTTAGATCCCTCCTTCATTTCTTTTCGACCGATGAGGTGTCAATTGACAACAATGATGGACCAACTACCGGTTCCCTTCCGGATTCCCCTTTCTTCTCTTCTGGAGATTTATCCTTTATATCTTCCTCAATTGCACCGGTGGCTTCACCACTTGGTGCAGTCTATGTGACTATCAATTCCTCTATAGGAACTATAACCTCAACCTACACATTTGTATCTAGAGGACTATTATCCTCAATATTAGTATCTTGTACAACATTAACTTGTTCACTCTTTGTATTAACTGGTATCTCAATATTTGGCTGTACATTTGTATCAACGGGGGGCTAGATTTCCACTATCTTAATGTTTTTCAAAATTGAGGGTGGAGTACCCATAATCCCCTTTCCTTTTCCTTCAACCGGGGTGTCTATAGTGTCTGCCTTGGTTTCTGGTGAAGTAAAGAATCCTCTGTTCTCTCCAAGTAATTTAACCCATGCTTTTTGAGTCTCCTTTATTATTTAATTTACCCTTCCTAGCATCAAACTAGTTATTCTATGTTTGTTATTAAATACTTTTCTATCTGCCACCTCAAGTTTCTTTTCCATTTCATCTGGAGCAATAGTAACAAAAATAGATAATAGCTCTTGAATTTTAATATGCTTATCTTCTTGCATAGTTGACAGTCTTCTTGTATCTAACATATTATACAACTTAGCCGGTATTTTATTTTCAATTTCTATTAAGGCTTTCTTATAAACATCCAGATATAATAAGATTGTTTCCTCTACCTCTCTTTGTTCATCCTCTTCTAAATGATCATAGTAAAACTATACATTCTTTATCAAGCCATCCTTAGTTATTTCATCTACTAATTATGTATAAGTTTTTGGTGGAACATTACCAAATTGAATAGTTGTATCAGTGTCATTCTTCTTCTTCCTCTTTGTAGTACTGGATGCAGCTAAAGTGGTTACTTTTGGTGCTTGCTTTTGTGTCTGTATTTTGAGTGTAACCTTCCTAACCGGTTGCTTTGTAGCTTCAGCCTTTGTTTCCTTTGTTTTCTTCCTTACAACCCTCTTGAATGCCAACAGTGTGTCATCCTCGGATTCAGACTCTGCAGTAACAGGCTTAATGTGTACTTCTGGATTCTTCCTCTTCTTACCTTTCTTCGAGACAGCATCAATTAATGCTTTGATGTCCCATGAGACCTTCTCCACAAATTTTTTAGCCTTTCCTTCCTGCTTCTCTCTCTTCTTCTGGTTGAACTCTGTTTCAACCTCATGTGTTTTTTGTTGTGCAGTACCACAGGGCTTCTCTATCTCATCAATAGGTCCATCAATCAGCATTTTTGCATAGGCATCAAGAATCTGTGCATCCACAGCATAGCCCATTTCCTCAATCCAAATATTTCATGGCTTAACTACTTTCATAAGTGTTTCATCCTTCTTCATCATGAAGCATATGTCGGTTGAATATTTTTCTCCAATATGCTCAGGTACCCTTACCCTAGACCTCATAGATTTCTGGAATACCTTGAAATATCCCCAAACTTTATCATCTCTCTAACTTCCTAAAGCAGCAATTGATTCTTTCAATTGTCTCCCTACCGGGATGTCAAATGCCCATTGCCTTTTACCAAAACTGGGTGTATCGTTCATGAAAAATAACATCAAGAAAACTATTCAGTTGCCATACCGAAAGGTTCCCTCCTTTTCTCCCTTAATCCTCCCTAGGTTTATTAACAACTCATCTAGCATCCAACCACATAGATCCAATTTTGCATCCTCTCTCATCATTTTGTATGCATCTAAAATGCAAGAACTACAAACAGAATTCAGTTGATTTGACTAAGTTACCTTATACCCGATGATCATGCTACCGAATATGATGTCCATGTCGGTAATAATTCTCACTCTCATAGATCTCCTGTTAGATGTCACGTCGGTGATCTTGTTCATGAAATCATTTTAAAACCTGCTTGTCTGGATGTTTCCCAACTGATAGTAAACCAGTGATTGACCGAATGACTTCCTTGGTGATCCTGTAAGATCTATCTAACCATATAAATTCCCCATGTACTCAGCTCAAAACATATTTAATTATTTCATCTTCAAATTCTGGAATATCCAGAATACCGGTAAACCCTAAGTCTTCAATATGCTTGTATGTCGGTTTGATCTTTCCAGATTCTCCCATCAGCTCACTCATATACATACCCTTAATTTCAGAAGTTCCCAAGTCCTCAATGTGATAGTGAATATATGCCCTAACATCTTCTGCATAGACAACTCCCTTTGGAACGTGATAAAATGCTCCAACCGAATCTTCCAGGGTAGCCACATGTGGATACTGCTTTAAAATTGGCCTAGGGATGTACTTGACCTCTACTACAGTCGAGTTTGCAACAAAAATAGGAATAGATGATGATCCCGCTTCCATGTTCAAAGATAAATACCTTTTGATCGTTCTTGGTGAAAACCTTCAAAAAACTCTTCCAGACGCTGGTGAAATCGCTCAAGAAATCCAATTACTCTGAATTGCCTCATTTCGCTCTTAGTCACTCTGAATCACTCTGAAGTCGCTTTGAATGCAATGTGATCAATAATGAAGTCAATTTGAACTTTTAACCTTCGAGAAAAACCTTAATCTTTCATTGACATAAATGACTACTAGTGAAAGATACTGAATCTTGCATAGAACATATACATGCCGAATAATCATCTCCAATATCTGGAACATCTTCCAGAACCTCTTCCCAGGGCATATGCAGCATCTTCATGAATTTTGCCTACCCCTAAGGCATCTGTCTCAGTTACCAGATGAGCTACCTACCGGTGCATGAGAAACCTCCTCTGTTGGATAAGTAACCGGGAAATTTCCATCTAATGATTGTTCATTAGTCTTCCTAACCCATCTCTGAGTATGATCTTGTCCGATTTCACTAACCTTCTCTTTCCCTTTCACATTTGATCCTCCATTACCTACCAGTGAATTTCTACTTCTACAGAATTTAGCAATATGTCCAACCTCATTACATGCATAACATGTAACATTGTTATTTTGAATTGCTTTGTTAAAATCGGTGAAATTGCTTGACCTGCACTGATTAGCCATATGTCCAAATTTTCCACATGCATAGAATTTAACATTCATTCTTCAATCTTTTGTCTTATGACCATACTTATTGCATTTAGAATATTTATTGTGAGCAGAATCAGGGCTCTGATTTGCTCTGTTTCTACATTATCTAGTCATGTGAGCAAATCTATTGCAAACAAAATCTACCATTGAATTTATAAACATTAAATTTCCTTATCGGTGCCTTATAGTTTTGATCTTCATTAGTAGTACCAGAACTCTGTCCTTGCTCAAATCCAAGTCCACTGGAATCTCCAATCTGCCTTTATCTCTTCAATAACTCATCTAGTTGTGCTGAGATAATCTTGAATTCTTCTTTATACTCACTTGCAGTAGTTAGATCTTCTCTCAGAATTATCATTTGTCTCTCAAGTTCTTGTTCATTACTCTGGGATTGTACTAAATCAGTTCTCAACATATCATTCTCATGAACCAACCTACCACATTCTTCAAATTTTTTCTTCAGGGATACAACAATATTTTCTTCCTTTTTCTTTTTGTCCTCAATCTCCTTAGACATTCTCATAGTTATAAATTGCATTTCATTTTTCATAACCATGTTCTCCTAACTCAATTTTTGGCATTGTTCCTTAAGTGCATCTTTCTCTACATCATCCTGATTTTCTAAAAGTTCCTTCCTCCTAGATTGAACAGATGATAGCCTCTCTTGTGGGACAAAAATGAATTCTTTAGCAGAATTCAATTCATCTTGTAGCTTTAAGTTCTTCAACCTTTCATCATCATAATCGTCAAGTGCCATCTCAAGTTGCTTCTCCAAAGCCATGTCCATGGATTCCAGATTCAGGATCTTCCTCAAGTTATTAAACTTCCTCCAAGGCACAAGGCTCTGATACCAATTGTTGGAATCCAATAACACTGAGAGGGGAGGGTGAATCAGTGTTATACCAGAATGATTAATTTTAGCCTTATTAAAACATGCATACACCAACTGGTATACCGGTACATACAGAATTGAAAGAAATAAAGCAACTAATAAGCCAATCACATAAATGAGAACCATAACACACAAAATTATACATGGAAAACCTCAAAGAGGAAAAACCAGTGTGGGATTTGTGACCCACAATATCAATCCATTGGCCATATCAAGAGATGATACAAAATATGAGGGGCCTACACTTGCAGGAAGGTTTACAGCCCAGAGCACACTGCTCAATCACAAAAGGAGCCTCACTGACTACATATAAATCCAGACTAAAATCCGGACAAGTGTTGAACTACTAAGATAGCATCTTCTATGCCTGAATGCAGTTCTAGTTTAAGCTTTGTTTGTTCCAGTCTGAAACCCTAAACCCTTTACCAGAATAACCCTTACATGAATTTCTTCACATACATAATCTCTCTAATATATTTTGCATCATATTACATTCACATATCCATAATCTCCTATTTAATGTCCATATCAAAATGATCTAATCCAACTGACCTATATACCCTATACAACTTATCATGCCTTATGTCGGCTTACAAAGATATATACAATATCAAATTACATGTCCGCCAAATAACATAAATGCATAAATATTAAAACCAATTGTCTATGCCCGATCCAAGAGATGTCAGCCTCCAATATCGATAACCTTTTACTAAACCATGTCGGCCTGCATTGTCGGTAACCAAAGAGATCCTTTTGTCTTGTTGGTGCCGGTGCTGGTGTAGTGTCTGTCGGTACACAACTGAACCAAAACATGAAACCGGAACACAATACCATGTTGCCATCAATGACAACACAGTGAAACCAACCAATTGAGTGTCAATTGCCAACACAAGGTGCCTACCACCTTGAAATTCTACATGACTTCTTATCTTGTCTATGCAACTGCCTCTCATACAATGGTCCCAAAAGTAAAATACTTCTATAAGGGTCGGGTTTCAAAATATTCTTGATAATATCATTTTTTGGTTGAACCTGTAGACACCTAAAATTGTCATGTCTAATTAAATAAATATCTTTATTTATTTAATTATCTAAGCCCAATTCTTCTATTAATTAAATAAATCCTTATTTATTTAATTAAATCATTTATCCTCTTCTAGTCTTATTTCTCATTTAAATAAATACATTTATTTATTTAAATTATCTTTTTCCTGAATTAAATAAATATCTTATTTATTTAATTGATCCCACTTCTTCTATTAATTAAATGAATCTTTATTTATTTAATTAATTCATTAATCTTTTCTACTTATGACACATGTCATTCATCTCTTAATTCCTACACTACCTACCCTCTAATCATAGCCGACCATTTATCTTTTACACCTCTCAATCTTATACCTCCATTTCTTATAGTGTCTTCTATATAAGGAGATGCTTCCTTCATTATCAACCTAACTAATTGATCAATCGACTACACTACGCTTTTGAACTTTCATATGCGATCAAGCCTACTTGCAACCACATTTTCATTCTTTCTTGAACTCTTGTGCATATATAAAATCTGAGAGCAAATATATCAAGCAAGATCAATGGAGATAGGAAGAATGGAGATTCAAACCCTATTGGACATGTGATGGTACAATCTTTGTGATTTCATTTGATTTGCATTGTCTTAGGTAATCTTCATATGTTATGGTGGATCTTTGTTGTTGTTAGGCTAGGGTTTTGTGGTTGAATTCATTTAGTCTTTCAATATTGTTGTTTCCATTTTCACCATAAACATTTTGGCACGCCCCGTGGGACATGGATTTTTGTTAGATCTGTGTTTTTTGTAGATTTTTCTAACCCTATATTACTGTTTGGTAAAACAATTTGGAGAATAACCTTGTGCAGCTAGGGTTTTGGACACAAAATCAAGATCTTGGAGAGATTTGATCATTTCTCAGAACAAGCTTGGAAATTTTACACCAAATGTTTTTTGCAGGTTGAAGACAATATCAAGAACTCTCAAAAAAAAATTTAGATCTATTGGAGCATATTTTAATTTTCTATGAATTTTTTATGAATTTTCATAAAAAATTAATTTTGAGAGAAAATGAGTGAATTTTTTGGATTTTCTTACATTTTTTGAAATCTCTCATAATTATACAGAAGATCTATTCTTTGTGATTTTAATTTTGATGCAAAATATTTCCTAAAAAATTGGATCTTTAAAAATTAGGGTTTTTCCTTATTTTGATCAGATCTCACAAACGGCTTTGAATTTTGGAATCAAATTTTTTTTGAAGGTCAAAAACAATATTATAAGGAATCAGTAAAAATTTTAGATTTTTTGGATTAACTTTTCATTTTATATGAATTTTTTATGAGTTTTCATAAAAAATTAATTTTGAGAGAAAATTAGCAAATTTTTCAGATTTTCTTACATTTTTGGAAATCTCTCAAAATTATACATAGGATCTATTCTTTTTTATTTTAAATTTGATGCAAAATAATTCCTCAAAAATCAGATCTTTGAAAATTAGGGTTTTGCATTATTTTACTCATGTCTCACAAACTGCTTGGATTTGTTATAGAAATTTTTTTATGCAGGTTTGGAAGATCATCAAGACTCTCCAGTAAAAATTTTAAATTTTTTGGATCGATTTTGCATTTTATATGAATTTTTTATGATTTTTCATAAAAATTTAATTTTTGGAGCAAATTAGCAAATTTTTTGGATTTTCTTACATTTCTAGAAATCTCTTAAAATTTTACAGGTACTTTTTTTTATGATGAATTAGATCTTTGAATTGGTCAACAAAATGCATTGTTGAAGGCCCCTATTTCACAAAGTCTTTTGGATCTAAAATTTACCTAACTTGTGTGCTTGCAGGAAGGGGTGATCATTTGAAACAATACAAACTACTAACAAATATTTGTTGCAGGACCTTGGCAAGGGTTTTTGATCTTTATTGTGTGCCTTTTTCTCATAGACTAGCAAACACTTCAATTGGTGCACTAAAATTGAACCATTGTCTTTTGTGTCTTGAGCAATAGGCTCTTTTTGTTTCATCTTTAGAGGGTCTGTCTCCCCGTGTGGTCATTAGGACTACTAGTGAGGAGAGAATGACCCAAGTGGTAGTGAGGAAAACCCACCTCTTCCGAACCACTATAAACAACTGTATTCATGGTGAAAACTATGGATAACGTGTGTTGATTAGTTCATACTGACACTATGTCTCCCTATAAACCTGTTTGATCAAATTTATTTGATTATTTGTAGGGCATAACCCCTACCGGCTAGGATCCTTTTGTATTTATAGAGCTGAAAGTGTTGCATGTATGACCACACGAGCAGATGCCCTTACTAGCACCTTTTTGTTTTAGAAGCCAAAATCCTTCTAGTTGTTGGGGCAAGAGGTCGGACCTCTAGTAGCGGCCCACACACATACGGTTCTTAGTAGAGATACAAAGTTTGCCATGAGGAGTTTTCATGGGGACTGATGCTTGGCTGCCCCAAGAAGTGAGTGCCAAGGGTGGAGCCAGTGGGGTCAAGCATCTAAGTATCCGCTCTGAATAGCGTAACCTCAGGGGAAACTCCATGTGGGATCGACAACTATTGTCTTGGCCAGCCATAAGAATTGTGCTTGACTTATTTTGAACAATCAAACATTCAAGACCAAACAACAAAACATTGTGTCTTCAAGTGTATGCAAATTTTTTTTACATCAAACAACACATTTTTCTTTGAGTCATTTTGAGTCTAGACACTTGCAAACATTGAGTCTTCATCAACATTGTGTCCTCTTGTCATGGAAATACAGTCAAAATTTCAGATTGGGTCACAACAAAACAACTTCACAAATTGGAAAATTTTACAGTCCAGCAAACAAGAGCATTCAGTTTCAGAATTCTTGAGCTTCCTAAGTTATTTCTCTAGATTTTCATCTAGCATTCAACCTATCTTTGGGTCTCACAAAGTCCATCATTGCTTTACACCTTACATTACATTCACATTTGTCTAAACTTGAATCAAAAGGTCACTTGCATGTCCTCATCATACTTTGTCAACACACTACATACAACAACATTTTTCTAAGTGGTCCCTCATCAAGGTCTATCACCTTTGGGTCTCATTTGGTCTTACTTAGAGTCAAGGTCAACTTACCTCATCAAGAGAAACTATCATCTCTTTGGAAGCCACACCTACTCTACTACATACATACTTGGTCTTACACTTTGGACATTGCAAGTAAACCTCAAATTCATTTACATTCCATCCAAACTCTTGGTCTTCCATACTCTTTCCATTTTCATCTAGTCTCACACATCTTGGTCAATACCTAGTTCATGGTTGAAACTCGTTCCCAAAAATCTAGGAGAGAAGCTAAAGAGGCTCAAGAGTCCACAAACATAAGTGCCTATGAGTATGACAATGATGTCTTTTTCAATTCTAATCATACTACGTTACCTGACATGGATGCCTATAGAAACATTCCAAATGTTGAGCACATGGACACTACAAACAACAATGATACACGCAATGACAATGTGGACAACATTTCAATACATTCAGCAGAAGTGGAAGACTCCATTATGGATCCCTGTTTCAATCGATTGGTTGAGGAAATAATGAGGAGGGATAGAAAATATTTCTTACAAATGATGGCACAAAGTGGAGCCAAGATACCTCATGATTTTGACATGTCTCAAATAATGGAAAATTGATCTTTGCAACAAACTCACTCCAACATGGATCAAAGGAGGCCTAATAGTGGAGGCAATAGAGGACCACATATGGTTCCTGAATCACCATCATCTTTGTTTCAAAAACCAGAGGTCCCACACACACATGGTCAAGCATATGATACTCACCTTCGCAGACCATTATGGAAGTCTTATGCAGAAAAATATGCTCAATCACATACCAATGCTAAGGATCAACCACCAAAGCAATTGGATATTCAAAGGCATGCTTAGAATTTGGACACAAGGAAACCCCGCGTCAAATTTGGGGGCAATACACTAGAACAAACTCATGACATGCCCATAGAGTATGGTATGCATGGACAAAGTAGATATTCCATTCCTCAACATGACTCTATACCAAGTGGTCCATATACGCAGCATCATTATAGACCTCCTCCATATGAACATGTGTATGATCAATACCATCCATATATGCAACATGCTCCTCCTCCACCCAGTGATTTAGGCATGGGGTATGGTCCAAGAAGTCGGTCTCCACCTAAGAACAATTTGGAACAGCAAATCAGGGATTTACAAAAGAAAATGGAGGACATAAATACATCGAAGCCAATATACACAATGAGAGACATATGTCCTTATCCATTTGACAAGAGCATTCCAATGCCTCCATTTCCTACACACTTTGTGAGACCTAAGTTTGATAAGTACAAAGGCAAAGGGGATCCTAAGGCACACATAAGAGAGTTTTTCACAGCTTGCATTGAGGTAGCAACAGAAGAGACATATTTGATGAGATTATTCCCACAAAGCTTAGGTGATCAAGCTATGGAATGGTTCTCCCAACTCCCACCTGGAATTAAGTCATGGGGTGACTTAGCAGAGGCATTTATCTAATATTTTTCATACAACATAGAGACAGACATATCAGTCACTACTTTGTGCAACACCAAACAAAAGGATAGAGAATCTTTTTCATCATTTTTACAAAGATGGAGAAATCTAGCCAGCAGATGCTCTTGTGAAATTCCACAAAAACAAATGGTAGAAATGTTCACCCAAAATGTTAACAAAGACATTGGTTATGACTTAAGAAGAGCTTATTTGTCCACTTTTAAGGACGTCATTGAAAAAGGCTTAGCGACAGAAAAGGTCCTAATTGAACAAGGAGTCATAAAAATATTCAAAGAAAACAAAGATGACTATAAAGGAAAAGATAAGCCAAGATTTTGGAATAGAAACAAGAACACAGTCAATGATGGTGTTGTGGATGCCAATACAGTATGACCCAAAATTGTTTTTTTAGGATCAAGCTCTACAAACAATCAAGTGAATACTCAAACAACTTCCAAATCACGAAGGAAGTACACCCCATTGGGAGAACCACTTGAGTCAGTTTTCAAAAAGCTAGTGGCAAACAAAATAATAACAACTCCAGATTTGCCTCCATATGAGCCAAAGGTTAAACCAAATTGGTGGAATGATGATGAGTATTGTGAATTTCATAAAAGCAAAGGGCATAAAACAGGAAACTGTCATCGACTGAAGAACATCATACAAGATCTCATTGATAGAGGTGATATTGAGATTGAAGGACACTCATCCAATGAGATGTTTAAGGAACCATTCCCAAAACATGACAAGGGAAAAGCTAAAGCCACAAATGAGCAGACCAACTATACCAGAGCATCCTATAACTATGACTCAACTATCAATCACATTTCGATGGACAATTATGTCTCTACCATTATCATCAAGGACAAAACACCTGAGAATTCTACCCAAAGACCCAAGATCGTCCTGAAAGGAATTGGATCTTCTTCTAAACCTACCTCTGAATGTAATGTTACAACTCATCGAGGTAAATTCACTTTGCAAGGTGCTCCAGCTAAAAACACCACTTCCTCATCAACCAAACCTAAGTATGACCTTGTAGAACATTTAGGGAAGACACCCGCGCTCATCTCCATCCTTGAGCTCTTACGCATATCCCCCACACATAAAGCCATTCTTGAAAAAAATTTGAGAGACACCTCTGTCCCTACTGATCTAAATGTGGACCAGTTTCAAGCCATGGTGGGATACCTTTCTATTCCACACTCCCTTACATCCATAGAAGGCGATGACACCTCTGTAGGTTAGCCACATAATGTACCTTTACACATTGAAGCCTTCATACACAAACATTGAATAAAGTGAGTCCTGATAGATGGAGGAGTAGGCCTAAACATTTGTACATTGAGCACTATTAAACAATTGGGATATTCAAACAAAGTTGTGAATGCTACAAATAAAATTACCATCAAAGCATATGATGATGAAGAGCGTTCATCCAAGGGAACAGTCACCTTACCTCTCAGAGTTGGGCCAGTTACAAAAGATGTGGTTTGTCATGTCCTTGATCTAGAGCTTACATACAACATATTGCTAGGGCGTCCATGGATTCATGAGATGAGTGCAGTCCCATCTACATATCATCGATGTATCAAGTTTCCTCACAATGGAGTTGAAGTGATTGTCAAAGCTAACCCAAATCCATTCATATATTGCAATAATATGTGACATAGATCAGAAATAACAATCCCAGTCAATCGAGAAGCTATTCCTTCATCGGCATATGTGGATCCAGAATCCTTGAAAGCTTTTACATCAAAACAAGTACAGATCAAAGAAAAGTTCAAGATTAAAGACATGGGATGCGGTGAGTATATCTTTCATGTTGATCAACTCCCACTATCTCCTAAGGTATTAAGTCGACAAGAACAACCTACAAATAATTTGCAATGCCAAGGAATTGGGTGTGAACCACCTAGTGTTGTGGCTACTAAGTCTGAATGCAAATCTCCTCTAGTGGTGCAAGCAACTCTTGATATCAATAGTCCTAAGATTGGTTCCAACAAAGAATCTATTGAGCATATCGCCAACCCTCTTGATAACTCACATAGCCTTACCATTTCACCCACTCATTCTATTTCCACTCCTCTCCCATATTTGGATCAACAAGAATCACAAAATCCCTTACACATTGGGGATCAAAAATTAAGCTTTGAAAACAAAAATCTAAAAGTAAAAAATAAAGAGAAGTCCTTTAGTCCAAATCAAAATCAAAAGTTGTTGGACTCTGCAAAAATCAAAGTCAAGGATAAAAATCCTATGAAAGAAAAAGAACAAAAGATGATCTCCCCTAATATCAAAATAACTGGGGGCAAAAGTTCTACAATTTCAAGTCAAAAAGAATACCTGTTGATCCTAAGTCTCCATCATGCTATCCTAATTTCACTTATTTTCACAATCATAAGCCTTCATCACTCATCTACTTGTTCCACACTTCCTTTCCCTTTTGGCGATACATCATGGACCTCTAATGGAGCTTCCTTGAAGGACTCTGTTATCAGGGATGCCCAAACTTCTTCAGGTGACACGCATACGGGCCTATGTAGTCCACACACTAGTAATTCTATCTCAGTTCCTTTATCAAGGAAGACAGACACTCAAGCTACACATCATTCAATCAAGGAACAATGCAGCTACAACCACAAGGTAAAGCCTCACACATTTGAGGTGGGTGACTTAGTTCTCAAAGAAAATCCTAAAAATCAGCAAGACAGAGAAAAGAAGGGAAAGTTCGAACCAAACTGGCTTGGTCCTTACATCATCACAGTAGCATATGGATCTGGTGCATATCAACTCTCAACCATAGAGGGTGAACCTTTGGAGGATCCTATCAACAACATACACCTTCGCAGGTTTTACATATAGCTCTTCAGAGTATCCTAATTCAAAAATCTAAAAAAATCAAAAAAAATCAAAAATACAAAAAAAAAATCATAAACATAAAAAATCGTTACTTGGTGAAAACCTAGCAAACAGGGGCCTTGTGACACAAAAAAAAAAATTGAAAAAAAAAAAAAAAACATTTTCGTCCAACAGTGAAAACCACTTCGATGGTGCCCTAGGAAAGTACCATGTTGAAAACTGGGTCACCAGCGCCATGCGTAGAGACATTGCTCCTCCCTCCTTCAGGATTCCATTTCATCTTTTCACTTTACACACACTCACATCCTATCCATTCATAACAAACTTGCCCATTCTCATCATGGCTTGTTATTGATCTACCCAAGATTGGTTAGCCATTCATAATAAACCCCTTTTCAACCTTTCCATCCATAATAAATCAGCTCCTATCTGTGGCTAAGGCAAATCCTATGTCTAGTAATGGATGTGGAACTGAGAGCATCGCTTGTTCGAGGAGTACAGTTTCTTACAATCTTCTTTAGTCTATCTGCACACAATCCGCAATAAAGCAATATTTGCATTGCCAATCCACAATAAAGTTTCATATTCTCTACAATAAAGTATCAGTTTCATGGATTTAGTTAGTTTCAGATGAGACACAACAGCAACAATGGGCTTCAACAAATCAAATATTTCAACAGACTCTGACAACATTATGGTTCAGTGCTATCTATCCTTTTTGTGAAAGTAAACATTGTGACCAAAATCAAATAAGACTTATACAAGTGACAAGAGACACTAAACTTGAGGACTATAGTGAATGTTGGTGTCGAGTCTTGGTTTTCTTCTGATGTTTATCTTTTGGTGACATGTCTTTTAGCTTTTCTGGGATTTCTTTGACTAGAGATTCTATCTCCAGGATGTCTTTGACTAGAAAGGAAAGGATGGGGTATCGTCACCTATTTTTCTTTGATGTTTGTGGATTATCTCTTAGTAATGCTATGACATGTCCAAGGATATGAGGACACTGAGAGTCTAGTATGAACTGGGGCATTCCTTGTTTGCAACTGTCTTATCTCCATGCAAACAGGTACAATGACTTTCTGGGTCGAACATATGCCTCGATTGTCATAACCTACATGCCATAATAAAGCTCAATGATGATAACACACAAGAAGATCTTTCACTTTCATATCTTCTATCTTCCATCCCCCTTTCTTGATTGACTTCCATTGTCTTTCTTGAGTCCGTGTAGCCTGCTATCACATGACTGAGTATAATGACACACCAAAAAGATTTACATTTCATGTAGTTGCACCTGCATTATCACATGTTAGCATTTCATACATACATATAGATATCACAATCACATCACATCCTGCACACAACACATATTAGCACATTTTATATTCTCATCATGTAAATAGTTATTTGCATCGTCATATCCATCTGCATTTCATACATTCACATTCACATATGCATAACATATAAAACATAAAAGAACAAAAATATTGCATTTCATTATGTACATATTTGCATCCCTTTCATAACCATCACATAGAAACATACATCACATAGGTACACATGCATATAGGTGTTGCAAGGATGAATCATCTCATATATATATTAAAATCATAAGTGTCATGATACAATGATGTCAAAATCATATGGCTACAATCACCCGCAGGTGTCTACATCATCATACAAAATGGTACAAAATTGATACAGAGGAACCCACTGGTCACTCCTACTAGCACCACTGCTAGCGCCAATCTAGTCTCTATCATCGTGTCCCAAGCCATATGTCCAACCCTCATCTCCAGTCTTGGATCCTGAAACATTCGTCTTAGTGCATCCCTATCTCCATCTTGATCGTAAGGAACTAACTCCCCATCGATCGGTATCCACAGAATCCTGTATACATCCTCCAAGGTGATTGTCATCTCACCCATCGGTAAATGAAACGTGCATGTCTCTGAGTGCCATCTCTCAGCTAATGCAGTCAGCAACCCCATGTTCGCCCGAAACTCAGGCACATACAGAATATATCGCAAGCCCATAACCTCAATCACTTCTCTATCCTCAAATTTCAGCTGTGGTCATAAACTTTGAGACGATGGAAATCTCTCCCGTGACTCCAGCATAGGTAGGTCCTCCTACAGTCAAGCAAATCAACTGTGTCAATCATAGTGGCATTCCCTGTTCATCACAAAATGCTGCTCTTTATCCTAGTGCTTATATTTATCATATGGCACTCTATCCTAGTGACACTCACTGTTCATCACAAAGTGTTGTTGTTTATCCTAGTGGTACTCCCTATTCATCACAAACTACTACATGTTTTTGTACTCCCTATTCATCACATAGTGTTGCTCTTTTTGGTACTCCTTGTTCATCACAAAGTACTATGTCTTGGTACTCACTGTTCATCACAAAGTGCCTTGATCTATACTATCCCAGGGCCTCTTCTTGAGTGTATCCTCTTGAGTAGTTTCCTAATTGGCAACGTATGTTCTATCACAGAATTGTTAATCCTAGCCCTATCTGCTATCCTAGTCTTCCCTAGAGGACCTGCTTGAATGTATCCTCTCAGCGGCTTATCCAATCAACAGCGTATGTTCATCACAGAACTGCCAATTTGACCTTGAAGACACAAACATGCCTTCATGACATAAATACGCTTATAGACTGCACAAACGCGCCTGCTCTGCACAGGCGCACCTGAAATACATAGACGTGCCTATGCTCTGCACAGATGTGCCTGTCCTACACAAACATGCCCACATTGCACAAACGTGTCTGCACAACATAGACGCGTTCACATTTGACATAGACGCTGCTGAATTCATAAACGCACTTGGCACAAACGCAGACGTGCCTGGCACCAACGCAGACGCACCTACACGTTTTTGACATTTTTTGACATTATCCTAAAGCACATTTATTGCTCTACCTAGCATGCATTTATGACAATAATTAATGCACCAAAGTACAAGGAGGTTTTGCAGTACTTATCGGCTCTCCTGCATCTGCTGGCCTCTAAAATCGGCGAATGCGATCGAATCTGTGCACCAATGCCATCGCTACTGACTATTGTTGTTCTATTCTCTCTCTGCACTCTGATCTCTTGGATGTGTGGATGACAATGAGGATATATTCCCCTTGTGGTCTATTTTATAGACTACGCTAGCCCTAGCCCTAGCCCTCATTCCCCGAGTCAGTCTTCATTATCCCGTGACTCTGTCACTCTATCCTATCTGGTCAATCCATTCTAGCCTTTCTTTCTTATCGAGAGATTGTCTGTGATCTTTCCAGACATTTTCATCCAATCTCTCAAGGGGGCATATCATTCCCATCTTGGGGCAACTTTGTATCAGTTCATATTATCTTCTTTGAAACAATGCAACAAGTTGCATTGTCTCAAAGAGGGGCAAAATGTAGACACCTAAAATTGTCATGTCTAATTAAATAAATATCTTTATTTATTTAATTATCTAAGCATAATTCTTCTATTAATTAAATAAATCCTTATTTATTTAATTAATTCATTTATCCTCTTCTAGCCTTATTTCTCATTTAAATAAATACATTTATTTATTTAAATTATCCTTTTCCTGAATTAAATAAATATCTTATTTATTTAATTGATCCCACTTCTTCTATTAATTAAATGAATCTTTATTTATTTAATTAATTCATTAACCTTTTCTACTTATGACACATGTCATTCATCTCTTAATTCCTACACTACCTACCCTCTCATTATTTTCTTATTTCCTCTACCTACCCTCTAATCATAGCCGACCATTTATCTTTTACACCTCTCAATCTTATCCCTCCATTTCTTATAGTGTCTTCTATATAAGGAGATGATTCCTTCATTATCAACCCTAACTAATTGATCAATTGACTACACTACGCTTTTGAACTTTCATATGCGATCAAGCCTACTTGCAACCACATTTCTGTTCTTTGTTGAGCTCTTGTGCATATATAAAGTCTGAGAGCAAATATATCAAGCAAGATCAATGGAGATAGGAAGAATGGAGATTCAAACCCTATTGGACATGTGATGGTACAATCTTTGTGATTTCATTTGATTTGCATTGTCTTAGGTAATCTTCATATGTTATGGTGGATCTTTGTTATTGTTAGGCTAGGGTTTTGTGGTTGAATTCATTTAGTCTTTCAATATTGTTGTTATCCATTTTCACCATAAACAGAATCTACATGGTGTTCAGCTAAAGCCGTACCAGACCAAATAATTTAAAGAGGATGTTGCAAGCCCCAAAGGGAAGACTTTTGAGTTAAGAATAAAAAACAAACAGGAACCCATAACTCCTAAGGGTCCTAAATTCACGTTCACTATTGGAAAAGGTAAAGCTCAAGGTGAGTCTTCAACACAAGAGATGCAAGTTCATGATGAAGTTGAGGAAGAAGAAGAAGTAAATGAAGATGAACAACTTCAAGAAGATGAACCAGAGAATGAACAAGAGGAAGGAGAATTTGATGAGGAGGGATTGTCTGAAATCCCAAGTACTTCTCATTTTCAATAAATGCATGAAGGATTTCTTCCTACATCATGTGATATCACAGGTACTACCTTAGTCTCTGTTACTGATGATGTTCTTTTGGATTCTACTATGTCATTTTCATCTCAAGCTCTAGAAGTACTTGTCATTCCTTCCACCTCCACAAGTGAATCAGCCCTAGATACACCTCATGAAAATATTGATATTGTGTTCCTTCCTAATATGTTTGAGGTTACTTCTTCCATGTTGGAATATTTTGATAACTTCATGTCAGAAACCCAAGTTCCTCTACAGGTTTCTATTGTTTCAAACACACCTGCCATTGTTACTTTCTCTTCACCCATTTCAAACACATGATTTGGATACACAAGTTCTTACTTATGGGGTGGATGAGGATGATTCCTTGTCACCATGGCTAATATCTAACACTCCCAAGAGGAAGAAGCAAGCCATATCTTTAGATGATTTTGATTTTTATCAATTGGTGGTTATTAAACCCAAGGGTAAGAAGAACGCTAAAACTCTATCTAGGGTGAAGGTAGATGATTCAAAGAACAAATATGTGGAGATGGCTATTCATCCTCCAGATACAGATCTTGAAAAAGTGTAGCCTACTAATTGCATCATCAGGAGGATTAATTTGCATAAACAAACACATGAAGTTATGGTAGAAGATTATCATACTGCTTTCCAACACCTTGTGACAATGTTCAATGAAGAGAAATTGAAGAAAGATAAGCTGAAGAAACAAGTTGATCAGCTCATAGAGGTCCTGGTCAAGATTAACAAATCTTCACAGGTAGTCAACCCGGTCACTTCTTCAATGGATGGACAAATTATCAGACAAGTTGAACAGGTGAATTCCCATGGTAAAACAGTTGGTGAATGGATAAATAAACTACTGAGTCAGGGAACACATATCTTATGTTCGGTAGTTACTCTTGTCAACAATCTGGAGGTAAAAATTGAAATTGATAAAACTTTGAATTTGTTTTCTAATGAATTAGAAGCAAATGAGAAGGACTTTAACTCTCGGTTGAAGTTAGAAGATTTTCAGCTTGATATTATGGTTGATAATGAAGTGATTACTTCAAGGGAAATGTACATTGAGAAATGGGAGATATTGGAAAATCAAATGAATGTTCTTGAGGTGCTTATAAAATATTTGAGGAAAGCACAGAAAGAATGTAATGATAAAGGGAACTAGACATCATCAAAAATATTCCATCTCTTCCTTGCACTTTCCTTGATGAGAATCAAAAGCCCCTCCATGAAGATGCTATTGTTAAATAATTCAGTTTGATGATCAGTGAAGAGGTTGGTAAACAAACTTTTTCAATGACCTCAATAGACAAGCTGGTGGATATCCAAGTTAATATGGATGATCTAGCCTCACTTTTGAATAAGCGCAAGAAATGCTACGTGTGTTTGCAATTGACACTCTATTGGTTGGTTTCATTATATTGTCATTCATGGCAACATGATTTTGTGTTCCGGCTTCATGTTTTGATTCTATGGTGTACCGGCAGACACTTCACATATTCTACACCGGCAGGTCAGGAAGACTTCTTTGGTCACCGGCAATGCAGGACGACATGGTATAGAAAAGGTTATCAGTATTGGAGGCCGACATATCTTGGATCTGGCATCGGCGACTTGTTTTAATGTTTATACACTTATGTTATGTGGTCAACATGTAATCTGATATTGTATATATCTTTCTAAGCCAACATAAGGCATAAAAGTTGTATGGGTATATAGGTCAGTATGATTAGATCATTATGAATAGATTTAATGGATCATGATGTGAATGTAATGTGATACAAAATTATTCAGAGAGATTATGTATGTGAGGACTTCATTGTAAGAGTTATTCTGGTAAAGGGTTTAGGATTTCAGACCGAAACAGATAGAGCTTAAACCGAAATTGTATTCTCGCATAGAAGTTGCTAACTTAGCAGTTCACACTTCTCCAAATTGTTGTCTAGAATTTTATGTAGTTGGTGAGGCTCCTATTGTGATTGAGCAGTGTGCTCTAGGCTGTAAGCCTTACTGCAAGTGCAGGCCCCTCATATATTGTAATATCTCTTCATATGGCCAGTGGATTGATATTGTGGGTCACAAATCCCACTGTGGTTTTTCCTCTTTGAGGTTTTCCACATATAAATTTGTGTGTTATGATTCTCATTTATGTGTTTGGCTTATTAGTTTCTTTACTTCTTTCAATTCTATTTATACCGGTATACCGGTTGGTGTATGAATGTTTTGTTAAGGCTAAAATCTACTATTTTGGTATAACACTGATTCACCCCCAACCACCCCCTCTCAGTGTTATTGGTTTCCAACAATAGGTATCAAAGCCTTGTGCCTTGGAGGAAGTTTAACAGCTTGAGGAAGATCCTGAAATCGTAATCATTGAATATGGCTTTGGAGAAGCAGCTTGAGATGGTACTCGAAGATTATGATGCTAAAAGGTTGAAGAACTTAAAGCTACAACATGAATCAAATTTTTCTAAGTCATTCTTGTCCTACAAGAGAGGCTATCATCTATTCAAGCTAGGAGGAAGGAACTTATACAAAATTAGGATGATGAAGAGAAAAATCGACTTAAGGAGCAATGTCATAAATTGAGTCAGGAGAACATGGTTATGAAGAATGAAATGCAAGTTATAACTATGAGGATGTCTAAGGAGATTGAGGATAGAAATAAAAAGGAAGAAAATCTTGTTGTATCCCTGAAGAACAAGTTTGAAGAATGTGGTAGGTTGGTTCATGAAAATGATATGCTGAGAACTAATTTGGTACAATCCCAGAGTAATGAGAAAGAGATTGAGAGAAAAAGGATAATACTAAGAGAAGATTTGACTATTACAAGTGAGTACAAAGAAAAATTCAAGATCAGCTCAGCACAACTTGATGAGTTATTGAAGAGACAGAGGCAGATTGGAGATTCCAGTGGACTTGGATTTGAGCAAGGACAAAGTTCTGGTATTGCTAATGAAGATCAAAACCATAAGGCACCAGTAAGACAATTCAATGCTTATAAATTCAATGGTAGATGTTTTGTTTGCAATAAATTTGGTCACATGGCTAGGCAATGTAGAAACATAGCAAATCAGAACCCTGATTCTGCTTCTGGTTGATGAATAATGATGAACAACAAATACCCTAACTGGTACTGAGAGGGGGGGTGAATCGGTACATACAAAAACTTGTCTACAACTTATCAAGTTAAAACAATGCTAATCGGTTGTCTTCATTACTGAACTTAACCATGGCAATACCGGTTAAACACAGTAAGACTTCAGACAACATAAACCAGTAAAACTGAACACTTCAAATACATTCAATACTTGATAAATACTTCACCCATAAACATATGCATGTGGTATATCAGCAATACCATAACCATTAGCTCTGCATGCATAATCACTCAAACAAAGAATACTTAATCATCACATGAAAAATGCACAACTCATGACACACAAATTTTTCACATGGAAACCCAAATGGGAAAAACCACGATGGGGATGAATACCCACAAGCTTGTTTTGAACCCTTTTGAAGCTCACTCTGTTAGGAGCCTAGTACGGTTAAAGACTTTACAATGAGGTTCTACTAGGAATCGATCCTATTAAAAATCACTCGGTTAAGGAATGGCTATATACCTTGTTAAAGGTTACCTTGCTAGAGGATTTAAAGAACTCAATGAACTTGAGTTACCTAGTTAGAGGATTTACAGTAAGCACGTTAAAGCTACCCGGCAAAGGGATTTTCCTTCTATTGAAATGGTTAGAAGACAATAGGTAAAACTCTGATCTGATAAAAGCACTATATGCTAAGGCAGATCCTTTTCAGTTCCTCTACTGCAATCACACTCTGCAGTTTTCACTCACTGGTCTGGCAAGTATCTCATCACTCGGATACATACACAACTTTTGCCAACAACTCACAATAACAAACATCATCAACCTTATAGACAACAATTAGGTCGGTAACATAAACCCTAAACCCTAAGCATTTTAGGTTTACTATTACAAGCGATCCAATCCTGACCGTCCAAACACTTTTCATAGAATGAAACAATCTTAAACAGGTCACAAGTCATTCTGCATTGTCCATTATTCACCACACATAGAAATCAGTAACCCATCATGCTTTCTTCTCATACTGCTAAGAAGAATGTTCATTCCCGAGGTAGACATTTAATGTAGTCGATCTTCATATGCAAGATCCTCAAGGAAATCCTTCATGTGAGACATAGGGCATACATATTTGGGGAATCGAAGATCCACTAATCATAAGCATACCATAAACCATTCAATCATCTTGGCCACTAATCACTAATCATCTTGGGAGGATGAGGAATGCAATAACTCAAATTCCCATATAGAATATGGAAACTGACATGGCATTTCGATCTCTTCCTTATCTCTTAGCTAACTCATCACAGAATGTCACTGGTTGCATCGCACAAGCTGGATTGCCAAACCGAAAACCCTAGAGCTGAGACTACCAACCAGTAGTCACACTTAGTGAAACCCTCACACCGGTTCACTTGCACTTATTGACATCAGTGACAACATACATTATCATCATATCATCATACTGGTTCATCAAATGCCAACACCGGTAAATGTTCTAAATTCAATAAGTTTGGTCATAGGACAAAAGATTACAAAATGAATGTAAAATGCTATGCTTGTGGAAAATTTGGACATATGGCCAATTAGTGCAGGTCAAGCAATTTCACAGGTTTTAGCAAAGCAATTCAGAAGAATAATGTTACTTGTTATGCATGCAATGAAGTTGGACATATTGCTAAGTTCTGTAGAAGCAAAAATCCACCAGTTAATAATGGAGGATCAAATGAAAAAATAAAAGAGAAGGTTAGTGAAATCCAACAAGATCATACTCGGAGATGGGTTAGGAAGACTGAAGAACAATCATCATATGGGAATGTCCCGGTTACTTATCGTGCAGAAGAGGTTGCTCCTACACTGGTAGGATGCTCATCCGGTAACTAAGGCAAATGCCTTAGGGGTAGGCAAAATTCATGAAGATGTTGCATATGCCCCGGGAAGAGGTTCTGGAAGATGTTCCATATATTAAAGAGGATTATCCGGCATGGATATGTTATGAGCAAAATCTGGTATCTTTCACTGGTAGTCATTTATGTCAATGGAAGATTAGGGTTTTTCTCGATGGTTAAAAGGTTGAATACACTTCATTGTTAATCACCCTATATTCAGAGCGATTTCACCGACATCTGGAAGAATTTGTTGAAGGTTTTCACTGAGAGAAATCAAGAGGTATTTTTCTTTAAACGTGGAAGTAGGATCATCTTCTATTCTTGTTTTTGTTGTAAACCCAACTATCATAGAGGTCAAGGACCGCTCCAAGACAATTTTCAAGTGGTATCCACATGTGGATACCCTGGAAGACTCGGTTGGAGCGTTTTCTCACATTCTGGAAGGAGTTGTGTATGTAGAGGATATTAGGGCTTATATTCACTATCATATCGAGGACTTGGGAACTTCAGAAATCAAGGGAATGTATATGAGTGAGCTAATGGGAGAATCTGGAAAGATCAAACTGGCATATAAACATATCGAAGAACTAGGGTTTACAGACATTCTGGATATTCCGGAGTTTGAGGATGAGATAATAAAAAATGTACTTAACAGAGTACATGGGGAATTCATATGGCTGAACAAACCTTACAAAATCACCAAGTAAGCCATCCGGGCAATTACTGGTTTGCCATCGGTAGGGCAACATCCAAACAAGAAATTTTCAAATGACTTCATGAGGAAGATCATCGGTGCTACATCTGACAAAAGTTCCATGAAAGTGAGCACTATCACCGACACCGACATCAAATTTGGTAGCTTGATTATCGGATATAAGGTAACTCAGTAAAACCAACTAAATTTTGTTTCCAGTTCATGTATTTTGGCTGCATATAAAATGATGAGAGATAATGTAAAGTTAGATCTATGTGGTTAGATGCTTGATGAGTTGTTAATCAACTTAGGAAAGATTAAGGGTGAGAGGAAGGGCACTTTCCGGTATGGGAACTTGTTAGTCTGCTTGATGTTATATTTTCTGAATGATTCACCTGGTTCTGGTAAGAGGCAATGGGCTTTTGACATTCTAGTAGGAAGACAATTGAAACAGTCAATTGCTACATTAGGAAGTCAGAGAGGTGATAAGATATGGGGTTATTTTAAGGCATTTCAAAAATATATGAGGTCTAGGGTAAGGGTACCTGAGCATATAGTAGAAAAAATACTCTACTGACATATGATTCATGGTAAAGAAGGATGAGACTCGCATGGAAGCAATTAAGCCACAGAAGATTTGGATTGAAGAAATGGGCTATGAGGTAAATGTACAGATTATTGATGCCTACGCAAAAATGCTAATTGATGCACCAATAGATGAGGCAGAGAAGCCCTATGGTACCACACAGTAGAAAACTCAAGAGGTTGAAATAGAGTTGAACCGGAAGAAAAGAGAGAAACAAGAAGGAAAAGCAAGTAAGTTTGTGCAGAAGGTCTCAAAGGACATAAAGGCACTAATCGATGTTGTCCCGGAGTAAGGTAGAAAGAGGAAGGATCTGAAAGTTCATATTGAACCTGTTACTGCAGAATCTGAATCTGAGGATGACACACAGTTAGCATTTAAGAGGGTTGTTAGGAAGAAACCGGAGGAAACAAAGGTGGAAGCAAAGAAGCAACCAGTTAGGAAGGTCACAATCAAGCTACTGGCACAGAAGCAAGCACCTAAAGCTACACCTACTACTACATCTGATATTGCCAAGAGGAAGAAGAAGAAGAGTGGCATTGACTTAGCACTTGAAACTGGTAATGTAACTATCATACCACCTAAAACTTGTGCATAAATTGTAGATGAAATCACAAAAGATGGTATGTTGAAGAATGTTAAGTTTTATTATGAAAACTTAGAGGATGATGAGCAGAGAGAGGTAGAAGAAGTAGTCCTATTATACCTGGATATCTATAAGAAAGCCTTAATAGAGTTAGAAAATCAAATACTGGCTAAGTTATATAACATGTTAGATGCTAGAAGATTATCTTATATGCAAGAGGATAAACACGTTAAAATGCAAGAACTATTACCTATCTATGTTACTATAGCTCGAGATGAAATGGAAAAGACAATTGAGGTGGTAGACAGAAAAGTTTTCAATAACAAACATAAGATAACTAGTCTGATGCTAGGGAGAGTGAATGAAGTAATAAAGGAAACTCAAAAAACATGGATTAAATTTTTGGGAGAACACAAAGGATTCTTTACTTCACCGGAGACCAAGATAGATATTGTAGATACACCGGTTGAAGGAAAAGGAAAAGGGATTATGGGTACTTCACCCTCAGTTTTGAAAAATATTAAGATAATGGAAATTGAGCCATCGGTAAATACAGATGTACAGACAAATACTCAGATACCGATTAATACTAAGAATGAACAAGCTAACATTGTACATGACACTACTATTGAGGACAATTGTCCTCTGGATACAAATGTACAGGCTGAGGATATTGTTCCTACAGAGGAACCGATAGTTACACAGACTGCACCAAGTGGTGAAGCCACCAATGCAAGTGAGGAGGTTATAAAGGATAAAATATCAGAGGAGAAAACAGGGGAATCCAGTAGGGAACCAGTTGTTAGCCCATCATTATTGTCAATTGATACTTCTCGGGTAGAAAAGAAAACCATCACAGAGATGACTCCCACTGAACTGATGATGATGGTTGCTCAAAAACTGATGAAGGAGGGAACCACAGACAAGGGAAATATAGATCAATCAATCACTGTTTTACGCAGATTGGTACCAGAGTGTAAGATTGAAAGTGAAGCGAGCCCTTCCAGAAATCTTAAGGTAATCACTGAGCACATATCAAAATACTTTCAATCCTTACAATAAATTTCTAACTGGCAAGCACTAGAAAGATTTACTCAGGCTAAGAGAGCCGCTTTTGATCAGGTAATTGAAAAGAGAAGAAAAAGATTGAGGAGAAACTAATCCTAATAGAAAAATATTTGAAACAATGTATAAATATATATAGGGTATGTTGCAATACTGAAATACTTACAGCAAATGTAGATAAAAAGATAAAGGAGATTCAGGAGAAAATTGCAAGTATTGTTAACTCTTTTGATGGATTAATTTCATTGACAACATCAATTGATGGTCAAATTTTGATTTTGGAGAACCAAATTTCTGCTCTTGAGAAGGAAAGAGACAAAATAATTCGAAGAGCCAGAAGTCTAAGAGGCTTGGTGAGTCCAAGATTGGATTCACTCGGTGTACATAAGAAAGAATGCATGGATATGGTGGGAAAGCCCACACCGGCAAAGGTAAATGAAAAAGAATTTTTTGCACATTTATTGAGTGGACTTGTATCTATTTCCGGCACATTCCAAACTAGTTGGGATACTTATGTGGAGTTACTAGGGAAGGCTTATCCAGAAATTTTGAAGTTGGTCAAGCTCTGGTAAGGTATTCTTGGGGATATTCATTGTACAGTTTTTATTCTTTGACATTCTTTTTAGAATTCTTAATGCCATTGATGTCAAAGGGGGAGTAGTATAGATGTGAAAAAGAATAAATGGGTTGCATACATTAGGAGGAGTTACAGAGTTTTGGATTTTTGGAGATATGAAGTATTTTGCATATTCAGCTCAGGGGGAGCAGGGCATGATGAAACCGACAGATGAAACCTTGACCATTTTTTAGATGAGTGTTGCCATAAATGCCAAAGGGGGAGATTGTTGGCAATTGACACTCTATTGGTTGGTTTCATTATGTTGTCATTGATGGCAACATAAATTTTTGTTATGGCTTCATGTTTTGATTCTATGGTGTACCGGCAGACATTTCACATATTCGACACCGGCACCGACAGGTCAGGAAGACTTCTTTGGTCACCGGCAATGCAGACCGACATGGTATATAAAAGGTTATCAGTATTGGAGGCCGACATATCTTGGATCAGGCTTTGGAAACTTGTTTTAATGTTTATACACTTATGTTATATGGCCTACATGTAATCTGATATTGTATGTATCTTTGTAAGCCAACATAAGGCATAAAAGTTGTATAGGGTATATAGGTCAGTATGATTAGATCATTATGAATAGATGTAATGGATCATGATGCGAATTTAATGTGATGCAAAATTATTCAGAGAGATTATGTATGTGAGGAATTCATTGTAAGGGTTATTCCGGTAAAGGGTTTAGGATTTCAAACCAGAACAGACAGAGCTTAAACTAGAACTGTATTCTCACATAGAAGATGCTAGCTTAGCAGTTCACACTTCTTTGGATTGTTGTCTAGAATTTTATGTAGTCAGTGAGGATCCTATTGTGATTGAGCAGTGTGCCCTTCCTGCAAGTGCAGGCCCCTCATATATTGTAATATCTCTTCATATGGCCAGTGGATTGATATTATGGGTCACAAATCTCACCGTGGTTTTTCCTCTTTGAGGTTTTCCACGTATAAATTTGTGTGTTATGATTCTCGTTTATGTGTTTGTCTTATTGATTTCTTTACTTCTTTCAAATTTTTTTATACCAGTATATCAGTTGGTGTATGAATGTTTTGTTAAGGCTAAAATCTATTGTTCTAGTATAACACTGATTCACCCTCCCCTCTCAGTGTTATTGGTTTTCAACAACGTGAACCTCAAAGATTCAATCACCCAAGTCAAAGCCATTACAAGTCACACAAAAGGACCTAATTGGGAACCAATGAAATCATCTTTGCAAAAGTTCAAGGAATTCATGAAGCAGGATCAAAATGGAGTGTCTGGTGACACTTTGTTATTTTCATAGTAGATGGATTTTTTAATAAGACATTGACACCTTCAGTGTCAATTTTGTATGTAGTTTTTGCACTTAAGCAATGTACTAGTCCAAAGTCAATTAGGACTCTTCTTTGAATTAGTCATAGTTATTTCCTAGTTTCATGTTGCACCTCTCCTTTATAAATATGAGGTTTCTCTTTGCAAGAGGTATCTAATATCTTTAATCTATATGCTAAAACTGTGTCGAAGTGAAGAGAAAAAGTGAAACTTTGTGTTCCTCTTGTGATTTTGCAAACTTGATGAAATAAGAAGAAAGCTTTTGACATCTAGACTTTGTGTTGGATTCATTTGTGTTTATGGTGAGAGAGTTCTTAAGTCATTTTCATTATAAAATCTTATTTATTCAAGTGAAGGTGTGTTGAGAGAATATTATTAAAGTGTAGAGGCAATTGTTAACTTGTGAACTTTGTGTCATATCTTGACTGTTGTTGTTAAAATTAGGAATTGGTGATCATGTTATCATTTTTCAAGACCTTGTGCTTCATTTTGATATTTCAAGTAAAAATAATTGATACATATATATTAAGGTTTCACTTTGAAGACTTTGCACTTGATTGTGTTATCTTGGAAAAGTGAAACAGTAACTTGAAGACTCTGAGCTTCATATTACTACTTCACAAAAGCATTAACAAAGGTGAAGCTAGGAATCATTTTACAGACTTTGAGCTTTATTTTAACTTTCTTAGTTAATTATTTGGGTTATAGAAGAAATTATAAAAAGTTTGATAGGACAGCAATGAATTTAAGAATTTGATCTTAAGCACTCTTTCCAGTCTTGGAGAAGCAATGGAGGACTTTGCACCTTTACGGACACTTTGCTTCTTTACTTATTTATATTATATTGTTCTTGCTTGCCAAGTTAATTTGTAACAAATAAATTATAAGAATTTTTTATGCTCTATATTGTAAATTCTTTCCTGAAAAGAGAGGAAAAGAATAACATTTGTCTTGAAAAAAGAGGATAAGATGATGTACCACCCATGTTTGAATAGGAGTTGGAAATTTGTACATTATTTTATTAGAATAGAGTAGTGAATCACAGGGGGATCCTTCCCTTAATAATTAGGAGAGATATAATCTCATGTTGCTATGGTTGAAACCACAATTTTGTAAACTCTTCTCGAGTCGACAAAATTTTCAACCAACACACATCATACATAGGCTTGCTATGAAATTGACCCTGGATACAAAAAAAGGAAATCTTACAATTTGGTGGAGGAAGGCCAACACAACATTGTGTACAACAAAACAATATGTGTGTACATATGTCCTTTTACTTTTCTACAATCCAAAGATGGAGCAAGAGACTTGACTCAAAATGGCGGTACTCTTTCAACATTTAACATCAAAGTTAAATAGACAACTATGCATTGTGGGGTATTTATACATAAGGATCCCTACCATATTCGCACAAAGCTTGTGTTCTATCTAAAAAGGCACAACCACATCCAAATTGTATTTGAGTCATATCCAAATCTGATTTTTATGTTCTTTCTAAAAATGAGTTTGTATTGTGTCATTTGGCATAGGTAACAGAACAAAGCTAAAATTTCCTGAAACTAAGTTTTAAAAAAACTAAACCTATTGGTAATTGATGACATTTAGCAAGTCATGTGACAAAACAAAATTCTCTCAACATCCCTTAAAAACAAGCACAAGAAAAAGGTTACCCTCAGATAAAGTAGGGAGTTACAACATTTAAATTGACTAACTGGAGATTAATGGATCACATAAGGTCTCAACCATAGTTACCAACAAACTCATACCCTAACTCTTGGTATTCATCTCTTATACTAGAAAAAAATCACCATCTCAAGACTAGTATGGAGGCATCCCTAGGCATTAGGAAACTTCATATGAATTTTCTTTGTCTCCCATAAGTTTCCTATAAGCATCCCTTGAAAGAAGCAATAGAAATTATCAAATATATCAAATAAATTACATTAGATTTCCTTAAAGTGTTGTTATATGGTTAATAAAAGTGAAAAGAAATAAATAAATACACTAATAGACTTGTAAATTTCTATTTTTTTAATAAAAAATTACAAGTATTTTTTGTGGTGGAAAACTTCCTTGTTCGGATTAATATGAAAAACGGGTTTTAAGGACCCGAAACCTTTAACAAAGGAGCATAAGAAAGTTCAGCATAGAGCAACCATACCAACAATGAAACAACATACAAAAGATTGGTAAGAAGGTCAATAAACCGAACAGATAGCAAAAGAAAGGAACGGCAAAGCGAAAAAACCAGATAAAAGACCTAAACAACAAACAGCAACTACAAATACTTAAGAAGATCAACCGCCTTAGTGACCAACAGATCATAGTTTGCCGAAGCAACTCTGAGTTCTTCAATTTCCTTGTTTGGAAAACTTCCTTGTTGAATTCAAAAGAGGTAAGAATATGAAGTCAAACAATAACAAAGATTAAAATGTGTACATTCAATGAATTTCTTTCAATTGATTGAATATTTATACATCTTTAAGGATCCCAATACAATATTTATTTTAATAATGAAATTCCCTCCTAGTTTCTTTGTCATCTTTAGATAATATGATTTTAAATTATTATTTTTGTCACAATAATGATTATCAAATACCAATATAACTAATATATTTCAATACTTTTAATATTAGTTTTTTTTATTTTTAGCATTTAACATCCTTTAAAGATATCCATTGTCTAATATATAAATCCCAAGTACCTCCAATATTTTTGTAAAATGGCATATTGGTACTTGTCCCATCTCCTATATGGGTACCAATAAGCATCTCTTGGTAACTATGATCTCAACATTCTACGGGCCTTCTTTCTAACTTGTGGCTATTCGGCCACCTAAAACGCATGGTGTATAGGGGAAGTGTTAAAAAAAGCTAAGTATGCCCTTCATATGGCATTGTATTTTAAATGGTTCCATAGATGTTTCCTTCTTTCATAGGGACACCAAAGAGAAGAATTCCAAAATCATAAATGTTATTGATACATTGATTAAGAAATGATATTGTGACAATAACTTGCCTCAAATTTGTCCAATGCGCAAGGTGTTGTGACATTTTCACACATTGCCCCATTGCAAATGGGGACCCCCACTTTTTTCACTTTCTAGGTTAGTTGTCTTAGCTTAGCAGTTGGTAGTTGTCAAGTCTATCCTTTTACATGTAGTTGCTCAGGAGCTAATCAAGTCCCTCTCTTTAGGATGAAGTGAGGTACAATACTTCCTTTTCCCTCCAAACCTTCTAACCTACCTCTCCCAACACTACCAGTGGATGCCCAATCCCAATCGCTTCCCTCTCCATCTCACCTTCCTAACATTTCATCCCTACACCCTTCCTTCCATCTCATCCCATAACCTACTTTTATTCCACTCCTTAACCTCCTTCACATTCCTACCTACCACTACCCTTTCATTTCCTACAACATTTCATTACCCCTTATACCCCATCCTAACCTATCTATCCACCTTCCTATATTCCGTCTACCTTTACGCCTCCATCTCCTCACCTACACCTTCTACTTCCTATCTTCCACTCTCATCTCCTTCCAGTCCCTAACTTCCCTTCCCTAAACACCTCATATCTTCCATTCCCTAATTTTCTAACCTATACCTCACACGCCTAAACTTACCTATCCTAACCTACACCTCATAGCCTTTACCTCCCTTATTTCCCTAAGCTTACCTTTATCCTATCCCATCCCATCCGATCTCCTCCATTACCCACACTCCCTTATTACCCTACCCCCTACCCCCTACCCCCTACCCCTATCCTATCCTAACTCCCTTCATAACCCCTTATACTTCCCACATCATCCTATCCTACATTCCCTAATACCCACACCTTATAACCTAACCCACTCCTTATATCCTAAACAACCCTTTTTCTTCCTTAACCCCCATCCCATCCTAACCTATCCTTTTGCTACCCACCACCAACCACTTTTTCTATCTCCCTTACCCCTATCTTATCCTTATTACCCACACCTTGCACCCCTCTCTAACTTACCGTCATTTACCCCTTATAACTTCCAACTGTCGGCACCTTCTTTATTACCTTCCCCAAGATTCCTTTTCATAACTACTACTCCACCCTACACATCACTCTACCCCACATCCCTTTCACCTTATCCCCTCCGTGGAAACTCTTTACCACATCCCCCCATCTTTATTGCCACAATATCCCCTTCAATATCACACCTTTCCCCTCCCTTTTCACACTCGTGGCATATTTGGGCCCCACTAGAACTTTAAGATGAAGAATATAAAGCACTCCACTTTAAATTTAATCCAAACTTCCAAAACTCGTATATACTCAAATAAGATTCACATTGAAAGAAGATTCTAATTATTGATTCACTTCAAAAGGAGAGAAAATTTTCAAGCAACTCAAGATGTTAATAAAATTGATGGCACTTCAAAACAGGGAAAAATCAGATTAAGACTGAGTCGGACTCAGCTGTACAAATGAGGGCAGAAAACACCACTTGATAATGTGAGAGAATTAGCAATTAGAAAATATGGTTTTGTACAAACAAGGTTTCAAAGACCGATTTGTTTTGGCAATCAAAATTTGATTGATCAATCATCTACTACAAATGAAGCCCTAGTGACCGATTCAGAAGTGAAGATTTTTGTTCATACAAGGATAAGAAATGTTTTTTCACCAGATGAATTTGTGCAAATGATCCTATAAAAGCCTCCACTTCAAGTTTGGATTTGGCAAGATGAAAATGATGCAAATGAAAGACAAAACACTGCCTAGTTAGTGCAAATGGAGGATAGATGTTGACTTGTTGGAGGCATATAGTGGTACAAATGGAAGTGAAAATACCACCCATGATTGAGAGTGTACAATTTAATGACAAAACATTGCCCCATTCAAGTTTGAAATTGATGAAGAAAAGGAGTACGAACAAAATCAAAATTCATCAATTCCAAACGAAGGAGAAAAGGCCGCTCAGGTTGTCAAGTCCAAACGAAGGAGAAAGGGATGCTCAGTCTCTAAGTCCAAATGAAAGTCTAAAAACCGATCAAGACTTGAAGTGCAAATAAAGATTCTAAGACTGATTTGATTATAAGTACAATTGAAATTGAAAAGGATGAAGTACAAAGGAGAGATAAATCACCACCAAGGCAAGGCTAGTACAAATGAAGGTAAAATCCCGCCCTATAAAGTTTGAGATTGATGAAATAAAGATGGTGTGAATTAAACTTGAAATCAATTTGGTACAAAGGAACCTCAAAATTCTGCCTCATCAATTTTTGATTTGATAGAAAAAAAGAGGTATGAAAAAAATGCAAAATGAGTGAAGTACAAATGGAGCTTGAAATGTCTGAAATGTCGCTCAATTGAGTTTAGATTTGATGAAGTGATAATGGTACGAATAAAATATAAGATAATTTTGGTACAAATGAAAGGCAAAATACAGATCTTCCTAAAATGGTCAAGTCAAAATCAAAATATGCAAATATCGGTTTGATCTTGCAAATACAAAACAAGGGAAAATGTCGACTGGTGGAGATGCAAATCGGCTGTTGTGAGGAAAGCGCCCAACATGAAACAATAAAATCCTTTTTTTTATGATGCAAGTCGGCCTTTTAAATGAAGAGAGCCTTGGGATCAAGCGACTATATAAGGGGGCATTCAATTTCATTTTTAAAACATCATTCAAACCAAAATCAGATCTGTATTTTAAAAACATCAGCGATTTGGACAACCAATTTTGATCATTTCATTGATCAAAATATACTTTTAAGTATATCATGAACAAGAGAAGATCAACCAAGATCATCATACAATTACATCAAACATGATCAAAGAAGAAAATAATTTTAAAAGAGTTAATCAAAGTTGCTTAACTATAATGGTGCCCATCATCCTTACATTGAGAAAACTGAATAATGTTGAGTATCAAGA
This sequence comes from Cryptomeria japonica, assembly GCF_030272615.1. NCBI lineage: Eukaryota > Viridiplantae > Streptophyta > Pinopsida > Cupressales > Cupressaceae > Cryptomeria > Cryptomeria japonica. The sequence goes on from NC_081411.1 coordinate 805,051,390, forward strand.
GATATTGCTCAACACTCTTTTGTGTTGATTTATCAAGTCTACAAATGCAAATTGAGGTGGCATCCTAGTCATCACTTACCCAATTGAGGAATTCCACATCAGCGCGTCCAGATGCAATGCACCTGACTCATCATTTGGAGGCACAAAATTTGAGCTACCTACCCTCATATTTCATTGGTTCACATTCAATATTGGACCTAAAATGTAATTTTCTCATTGGTCAGATGGAGTTTGCTGTAACAAACTCTAATTAGGGTTTTCCATCTTGTAATCTTGGTCATTGATTTATGAATCAATATGAGCCATTCATTGTAAAGAGCTATCTATATAAGGCTTAGTTTTCTCATGTGTAAAGAGTTTAATAGCAAGAAAATAAGAGTAAAGTAATAGATAATGGTTCATAGATAGCAATCAATAGTTAGAAATTAGAGTAGGAGTTAGATTAGGAGAAGGCAAATATTGTTGCCAAAATCTTGTTGTAAAGAGCATATGATTTCATTGAAGCTATGGTGAATTAATATGTCATTTCAACAAGTTGCATGGTCTCTACTTCACAATTCATTTGTTTTCATGTCGATTAGATGAATGATAGGAATAGTGAATGATTAATGGTGAAATTCATTTATCCATACCACTAGCAATTTGTTGATTGTAAGTTTTCCTTGTGTGGTCAACTGGAATCCTTAAATGAGATTAACTTCAATTGATATTCATACCTTGATATGAATCACCTTGATGGTATCCTTGTTGATAGTGATTTGAACATCACCTTCTTTCCTTAGAAGATCGCATTAAGCTCTACAGAGTTGTTGCTTTGCATCTCAAAGCAAGGCTTAGTCAAGTTTCATCAAGGACTTTCCATCGTTCCTACATTCTTAGGATTAGATTAACTTCTCAAACCTTATCTGTTTTGCCATTTTATTTTCCAAGCAAGTAGTCAAAATCTAAATTCCAGTTGTTAATTTTACCAATCATATATAACATAATTCAATGTAAAGTGAAAATGTAATGAAAAACACAATGCACATAAACACAACACGGCAATACCCTGGGAAAACCTCCCTCTTGGAGGTGAAAAACACGGCCTTAAAATCCAATTATATTATGTCAAATATGAAGGCAATTACAAGACGTGAAACTTATCTCCGACATCAGATCAATTTGTTGCCAAAACAGTCTTCCATCAATTCGCTTGACCGAGATGTATCAAATCTACCTTGTTGTCTTGGAGATGTGATGCACTGATATGTAGAAGGAATTTTCTTGCATGGGGATGATCGATGGCCTTCCAAAAGTCTGTCTCAGACTTAAGATAACTCTTGCAGACTTGGCAACATGTATATCAGACTAGCCAATGGAGAGAGATGAGCCCTGACCTTCAAGAAGATGAATAAGCTTGAGACAACAATTTCGTTGACTTGAGGCTCATTAAAAGTTCGCTAGTCCAACTTAATTGATGTAATTTGCATGATGTGATTGTATATAATGCCATGCAAATGACTTTCTTATATACTTGACTTGAGGTGTCAAGTTTCAAGTCGGCTTCCTTATTAATTTCATAATAATATTATATAGACCACTCAAATAGGTCGTCACTTATTAAGACATTATTGCTTGTTGCATTTACCGCCTATTTGGGGTTCACATTAAGAGTACACATTATGTTTGCGTCCTAACCCAATTACAATAAGGAGAATAGATCGCACAAGTTATTTACAATATGATTGCCATTTGACAACATTTAAATTTTAATCCGAACTAGCTATTATTTCAACACTCCCCTTAGATAGGGAGGATTCTAGCAAATAGTGTAATCATGCATCATAGATTCATCTTACATTGCCCACAGAGGATGAAAGTAACCTGCAAGAAAATAACCAAACTTTCCATCTTGCATTGCCCGCAGAGGATGGATCCACCTTGCATTGCCCGCAGAGGATGGATCCACCTTGCATTGCCCGCAGAGGGTGGAAGAGGTCTTTCACCTCAACCTTCTCCTAGAGAAGGAAATATTGTCACCTTGCATTGCCCACAGAGGGTGACTCCACCATGCATTGCCCGAAAAGGGTGGAAGATGCAACTTAATGCATCACTGAGACTGAGACTCCCTCTCAGTCATAGCTAGACTCTCCACAATTCCAAGCCTATATCTGAAGTATTCAAACTTCACACGAGCAAGGGGCTTGGTGAGAATGTCTGCAACCTGCTCATCAGTGCTGACATATTTCAGTTGTAAGGCACCTATTTGTACCATATCACGAACATAGTGATAGTGAGTTTCCACATGTTTTGATATGTCATGAAACACGGGATTAGCAGACATTAATACAACTTTGATTATCACAATGAAGAACTGTGGGTTCCCAAGGTTGTCCAAACAACCCAGCAAGAAGATTTTGAAGCCACACTACTTCTCTCGATGCAACACTAGATGCAATATACTCAGCTTTTGTAGAACTCAAGGCTACTGAGGACTATTTCCTGCTGGCCCAAGAAATCACAGCAAAACCCAAACTGAAACAGATACCTGAAGTGCTCTTCCTATCAATAACACTTCCTGTCCAATCAGAATCTGAGTATACTTCCAAGGTAACAGAAGTGTTGATTGGATACTTTAGCCCATAGCCAACAGTTCCACGCAAGTATCTCAGAATATGTTTGGTTGCAACAAGGTGAACATGCTTTTTCTTGTTCATAAATTGGCTGAGTGCACTCGCTGCATAACAAATGTTTGGTCTAGTGTTAACTAGATACATCAATGATCCAATCAACTACCTGTACTCAGAAGGATTTACAAAATCAGAGTTAGATGTAGATAAACTCAATTTCTTCAAGTTAGTTTCCATAGGAGTAGACATAGGTTTGCAATCCAACATTTCAAATCTCTTCAAAATATCAACAATATATTTTCCTTGAATTAGAATAATTTCATTAGGTCTTTGCCACACTTCTAACCCTAGAAAGTAATGAATTAGACATAGATCCTTCATTTCAAATTTAGTAGCTAATTCTTTCTTACACCTAATGATGAGCCTACCTTCACCAGTTAGGAATAAATCATCCACATATAAAACCAGAATTCGCATTTCACCATTAAATACTTTAAAGTAAAGGTTAGGATCACCATCATTCTTACAAAACCCTAAACTAACCAAGTACTTATCAATTCTTTCATACCAAGCTCGAGGAGCTTACTTGAGGCCGTAAATAGCTTTCTTTAATCTGCATACATGTGATTCTCTATTATGAGTCTCATATCCTTCTGGTTGCTCAATATAGACTTCTTCCTCAATGACACCATTAAGGAAGGCAGTCTTTACATCCATCTGATGTAACTTCCAACCCTTAGCTGCAGCAATGGCTATAATAGTTCTAATAGAAGTATATCTAGCAACAAGAGCAAATGTTTCTTCATAATCTAGGCCTTCATTTTGAGAAAAACCGCGAGCTACAAATCTAGCTTTATATTTCTCTATACTACCATCAGCAACATGTTTAATTTTAAACAACCATTTAGAAGAAACAACAAACTTACCTTTAGGTCTAGGTACAATATCCCAAACATCATTCTTGATGATGGATTGATACTCTTCGTCCATAGCTAATTTCCATGCTTGTTGGTTCATATCTTCTTCTATGTTGGATGGTTCAATCTCAATGATGTTGCACATCATTGCAACATAGTTGGAGAACTTCTGAGGTCTCCTACTTTCTCTGAAAGTGTCACTAGGAGCTGCAAACCTTTTTGCTTCTTGAATTGTGCTCCTAACCCAAAGTGGTTTTTCCTTGCTAAATGCAATATCTCTAGGTCCATCAGTTGGATCCAGAGGTTCAGGAGAATCACCATGCTCAATAGGTTCGGGAGGCTCAATAGACTCATTCTAAATCTCAGGGTTAGTATCAATGTCCATGTTTTGATTATCATTAACCTCTTTATCATCATTGACAAGGGAACCTTTAGATTTCTTAAAAGCAATATTTTCTTCAAACGTAACATCTCTACTTACCTCTATATACCTTTGTCCTAGAATGTAGATACGAAATTCTTTAGAGGATTCGCTGTATCCAACAAGGATACCTTTCTTCCCGGATGGATCTAGCTTAGTTCTCTTTTCCTTTGGCACATGAACATAGACATGACTTCCAAAAATCCTAGGTGACTAATATCCAGTTCCACTCTAGTGAAGGCCTCTTCAGAACATGGTGAGGGCATCTATTCTGAATGTATACTACAATCTTGGATGCTTCGGCCCATAAGGAAGTTTGCAAATCCTGATCATGAATCATTTCTTTAGCTGCTTCAACAATGGCTCTATTATTTCGTTCAACCACAACATTTTGTTGAGGATTGTAGGGAATGCAGAACTCCCTCTTAATTAATGTCTCTACACAAAATTCATTGAAACTACTTGAGGTGTATTCACCTCCATTGTCATATCTTAACACTTTAATCCTTTTACCAAACATATTTTCAGCTAGGGATTTTTATTCTTTAAACCTACTTAGCACTTCATCAGATTCCTTAGATTTTAGAAAGTAAATCCAAGTCTTTCTAGAAAAATCATCTATAAATGTAACATAGCATAGAAATCCGCTAGATGAAGGAACATACATGGGTCCACATAGATCAGAATGAACAAGTGCTAATTTTTCCTTAGCTCTACTTTCACTTTTATGAAATGGACTCTAAGTGTTCTTACCTAATGCACAACCTTTGCACATATCATCATGAAAATAAATAAGTTTAGGCATACCTTTAACCATCTTTTCAAGTGAGGGAAGTGCCTGAAAGTGAAGGTGGCTAAGCATTCTATGCCATAGCTCGCTAGATTCAGGAGCTTCATGGATGAGTGCTCGAACATGATTAGCTAAAAGCTTATACAAACTATCATATCTATTTCCAATAACATGAGCAGGTTTTAAAATAGATTTATTAGGCCAAGCAAGTACTTTACCCTCACAAAATGCTATTTGATAACCTTTATCTTCTAGGGCAGAAATGGAGATTAAATTTCTTTTAATTCCAGGAACAAATAAAATATCACTAAGATGCAAGGAGATACCATATTCCAAATTTAAGGAAGTATTGTCAAAACCTCTTACCGAATATTGAGCATCATCACCAATTACCACATGAATATTGGACTCTTTCTCCATTAAATATGAGAGGTGCTCCCGGTATCCCATGATATGTCTGGATGCACCACTGTCTATCAACCAAGTGTTGTTGTCAATTGGCACATTGCTAGATAAGGCAGAAATGAAGAGGAAGTCTTCATTATCCTTTGAATCTACAACTTCATTCAGGTTCGCTTCTCCTTGCTTGGGCAGATTCTGACATTCTTTAGCATAGTGTCCAAACTTGTCGCATCTGAAGCAATGGACACATGAAAGATCCCTTGGCTTCTTCCTTGAATTGTAAGTAGCAGGAGGTTTGAAGTCTCTATCTCTTTTGAATTTGTTCTTCTTCCAATGATCACCCTTCCTTTTGACATGTTGAGATGCAAGCACATGATGGTCACCTCCATGAGTGCCTTTGAGCATTCCTCTTGCAGCTAGGCGAGATTCCTCTTGAATGCAATCAAACCGAAGGCGATCAAAAGAGGGAAATTCAACTCTTCTTCTTATGCTTTGAATAAATGGATCCCAAGAATCAGGGAAACCATTTAATGTAATCATGACAATATCCTTGTCCACTACTTCACTTCCAATGGAGTTGAGTTGGTTCTTCAATTCTGAAATTTTCATGAAGAAGGACATGACTGAATCTCCCTTGCTCATCTTGATTTGAAGAAATTGTTGCCTCAGAGTAAGAGCTCGGCTGATGTTATTGATTTCAAACATTCCTTCTAGGTGTTTGAACATCTCCTTGGCTGAAGGTAACTTGAAGATGACTGGAACAAGATGGTCCTTCACAGAATCAATTAGAAACTTCTTTGCCTTAAGAGCATTCTTCTTGAACTTCTTTAACTCATCTGGATCTGAGGGTTCAGGTAGATCCTTGTCTTCCACAAACTGTAACAGATCAACCTCTTCAAGGGCAAGAAGAACACAAACTTTCCAAGAAGTAAAGTTGAGAGCACCATCAAGTTTGTCCTCAACCTTCACTCTTGTAACCATCTTGCAAAACTAAAACAACAAACTGAAAGTGAAGGATAACCAATAATCTGATTACTTTATAATGAACCTAAAGCTCGGATACCATGTTAATTTTACCAATCAAATATAACAGAATTCAATGTAAACTGAAAATGTAATGAAAAACACAATGCACATAAACACAACACAACAATACCCTGGGAAAACCTCCCTCTTGGAGGTGAAAAATCCAGCCTTAAAATCCAATTATATTATGTCAAATATGAAAGCAATTACAAGACATGAAACTTATCTCCAACATCAAATCAGTTTGCTACCAAAACAGTCTTCAATCGATTCGCTTGTCCGAGATGTATCAAATTTGCCTTGTTGTCTTGGAGATGCGATGCACTGATATGTAGAAGGAATTCGCTTGCATGGGGATGATCGTTGGCATTCCATAAGTCTGTCTCAGACTTAAGATAACTCTTGCAGACTTGGCAACATGTATATCGGACTAGCCAATGGAGAGAGATGAGCGTTGACCTTCAAGAAGATGAATAAGCTTGAGACAACAATTTTGCTGACTTGAGTCTCATTACAAGTTCGCTAAATTAATTGATGTAATTCACATGATGTGATTGTATATAACACCATGCAAATGACTTGCTTATATACTTGACTTGAGGTGTCAAGTTTCAAGTCGACTTCCTTATTAATTTCATAATAATATTATATAGACTGCTCAAATAGGTCTTGACTTATTAAGACGTTATTGCTTGTTGCCTTTACCGCCCATTTGGGGTTCACATTAATAGTACACATTATGTTTGGGTCCTAGCCCAATTACAATAACAAGAATAGATCACACAAGTTGTTTACAATATGATTGCCATTTGACAACATTTAAATTTTAATCTGAACTAGCTATTATTCAACACCAGCAACATCCAAATGGTTTGCATTCAAGTATTCAATGTAAGTCCCCTTGGATTACCAGCAGTCACATCAACCATTGAGCTTATCCACGAGTCAAGACCTGATAGTAGAAACCTTGGAGTTGTCTCATTTGATTGAGAAGAATAGCATTTGAGAGACTTTGTTCAAGAGAGGAGAAGATACTTTGGTATTTTATTATGTGTTCAATTGTGCTAAAAAACACATCAACACAAGGATACTTTCTAACCCATTCAACTAAAAGTTGTAGTTCCACTATTGCTTCATTTGTCAATTTTACAGTCCCAACAAGCACTATATAGGAGATCCACCATCCTGATAGAATGAATATTAGACAAAAAATTGATGACTTGTTTAGATAAGAAACAATTACACTTCCATCTAGTTGAACCATGAACCTGTGATTACAAAGTCAGTATTGCTTAGTCTCGATTCCTTACTCTCAACATTTTAAGTCATTTGATGAACATTATAAAGGAAATGCACTCCCTTGAGAGAATGAACAATTATACAACAATTGATGATTTATTTAGATAAGTAGCAATCCCTCTTCTATCCACTTGGAACTATAAACCTGTGATTACCTAATCTCTCAATTTTTTTAACATTTTTAGTCATTTGATCTATCAATATGCAGGGTCAAATTTATTTAATGAGCATTATAAAGGAAACCCACTTCTTGATAGGATAACCAATCATTTTTCAAGATAAGCAGCAAATAAAGTGTATCAAATGTTAATTGTGTGTGAGTACTACACCATTATTTGAGTTTCTTGATGTATCAAAGTAAGTCAATGATGTAGAGCTTCATTACAGAAATATTTTTTCTATTAGGATAATTACAAGACCCACCTAGAATCGCCATCACGAGACTTGACAAGTCCCATTGGCAAGAATCAAACATGATAGCTAGGTGAAAAAGCAATTAAAAAAACACTTATCATAAAACAAAAATTCATAAAGTTATCTCCTCCACTCTAAAAAAACAATTCATTTTGTTTTCAAACATTGGGAGAGGAAAGCTACTTTTTGAGCAAAAATTATATGTCATTAAAACTAGCAAAACGATTGAGGACAAAATAGTGATTTAAGATCTTTTAGGCAGGTTTGTAGCTACCATTGATGTATCTAGAGGAGCTTAAGAAGGATTTGGAAGAGAAAGCCACTGATTTGGAGCTACATTTCTTCATTTTGGAGTAAAATTGAAGAGGTGACTATTTTCTTTTTTTAAAGTTAATTGCATTCTACATTTGTTTTGTTTATTTCATTTTAGGTTAATAGAAATAATAAAAAATCCTAACTAGCAAATAATCAAACCCTGGCTTTTTTTTTCTTTTTTAATTGTTTAACTGCGAACACTAATTGTTCTTAGTTCCTTCTTTTTTTAATTTTAATTTAATTAGAAAGTGTAAATGTCTTATTTTCATTTATAATTTATTACAGACTACAATTTATTTATAAATTGTTCCAAAATTTCAAGCACAATGTCTAACTCAAATAGAAAGGATCCTTGCTAGAAACATGGCATCTGCAGAACAAAAAAGGTAAAGTAACATGTTGCCATTACAAAACAAAATTCAATGGGATAGGTATTAATCAGTTGAAGTATCACCTTACACACATACCCTGTCATAATGCTAAACCATGCATAGAAGGGGCCCCTAAAGTTATATGTGAAGTGCGAAGTCAATTAGAGAATTTGAGCAACAAAAAGAATTAAGAAAAAAGGCAAAGAGGGAAGAAATGGCAGATATTGATGGAAAGTTCTTCAATTCCTCCATTTCCTAAATTTGAGTAATGGCAATGGTAGTGGCAGTTTAAATATTGGGCCTCAAATTCATAAGCCTTATCCAAATTAGATTCATATTTTGTTCCACACACTACTCTATGTTCTTAACCATCACTTGAAAGCATAGGTTGGAACAAGGACAAGCATGAGGTCACAAAAAGTGCAATTGGAGGTTTTTGGCTTTAATGCTCTATTTTGTTCCATGCTTCCATGCAGACAAGTAATTATTATTATTTTTGTTTTAAAATGCATAATTTGATTTTTAGGTCTATTGTTTTGTTTTTTCTTTTAATAGTATGTGGCATTGAAAAAATTGAATTTAAACTCTCAGTTTGAAATACTTGTTTTGTTTATTTAATTTTTTTTAGGTCTCCTGAGTGGCAAAATATGATAGATGTCATCACTATTTATGGTACGGGGTTCAAATCCCCTAATAATGAGGAGATAAAAGGATCCATTTTGATTCAAAAGGTGGCTGATGTGAAAGCTATAATTGATGAGCATTGTGGCATATAATGGAAAAAGGGTTACCCTATCATGACTGATGGATGGACCAATAGAAGAAGTAAAGCATTGTTGAATTTTCTTATTTCTTCCTCAAATAAATTGTAATTTGTAAAATCCATTGATTTAGTAATTAGGATTTTTAATTTCTAATTTACTAAATTTTTTTTCTCATGTGGCACAGTGTTCTTGAAATCAATTGATGTTTCAGGAAAGAAAAAAAATGTTGAGTTCCTTTGTGGGGCCTTCGAGGGAGCCTTGGTCAAGGTGGGTGAGGAGAAAGTAGTACAAATAGTTACAGATAATGTAGAAAATTATGTTGTTGTGGATAGAGTTCTTATGGATAGGCACCCCTCCTTGTTTGGGAATATTTGTGTTGCCCATTGCCTTGACCTCATATTGGAGGATCCTGACAAAATTCCCTATATCAAAACATGTATAGAGAACACAATATATGTCTGTGTGTTGCAAATATGGTGTTGGCATAATGTGTTGTCATTGATGTCAACCTTCAGTGTGTTGTGTTTTCATTTATGCTTGCATTGTATGTTGATGGTGTGTTGGACATCATGCCTTGCTTACTAAGGTGGTATTGTGTATATTTGTTGTAAGTAAAGGTAAGTAATCATGATATCATATTAAGATGAGGACTAAAAGTATGATGATTAATTGAACATGACGGTAACAATCATATTTTAAACCATTGTTCTATCTATCTTATTTCTCATGAGTAATGAATTGATGTTACCAAGATGTTCTAGTCTTTGCATATTGTTGAAAGAATGAGAATACAGGAAATTGTACTAGTGACTATTTGGGAGAATGCTCCACATTTCTATACAATTAAAGATATGGACTTGTGGTTTGGAAATTAGCTTGCATGTGCTCTGAACAATGTATCTTTCTCTCTTTAGGGCACTGGCATTATCGCAGATAGTTTTGGTAACTGCAGTATGTAGACTTTGGTTGAATGTTAGACTAGTCTAGGAAATGTTTTGCATTTATGTGTTTGCTCCTATGGTTGGGTGGATGTCCTTGTTTTGTCTATGCAATATCCCATTTCAAGTTTCTATTGTTGAAGTGTACCACAAGTATGATTATTAATGATCTATCTCAAGACTATGTTTTTGGCTTACCAAGAATGAAGTGCCTCTATATCGGCTTGCTTGCACCAACTTAATTTGTCATGAGAGTGTAAAAGGAGTGTATGTGAATGTTGCTAAACGTTCTTGGAATGTCTCCATGTGGTCCGCACATTAGATTTTGATCTCCGTTATTTTGGGAGATTTGTGACTGTTTGGCTGACAGGGCTTGCTCTCTCACGTGTGCCATGTATCTGAGTGTTTGCATTGGCATTGGAAGATGTGGCAAAATTGCTTTGGGTCGAGTTAAGTCTTGATGTGAATTGCAATGTGAAATTTCTCTTGACATATGTGTTTTTGGGTTAGTTGGGAAAGAGCTACATGTTTCATCAACACGTTACCTTGTTGCCAACTTGGAGTGATTTGTGCCAATGCTTGGATGGGTGCACCTACTTGGGAATGAGTGTCAAAGTTGTTTTTGGTCTTGTTTATATCCTAGATAGAACTACAATGGGTTTATTTGCTTCATTTGGGCCGACCTAATGCACATTTCATGTTTCTCATCATTGGTCAACTTATAGAAGGTAAATTTGTGGACCATATATATTCAAGATTATTTGTGATAAGGGTGTGCGCTTGTGTGAACATTCAAGGTGGATTACAGAGCATGTTGGAGGCAGTGAGCTAAAGGCTACAACATTTGCGGAATTGATTTTAGTCTATTGGAGGCAAGGAGCCAAAGGTAGTTGAAGTGGTGTTAGTGTTGGGAAAATGGGTGTTGTACACATTGTATAATAATGTTAATAATTGTAATATTTTATTTTATTATGTGAGTTGCACATGGACATGTAAAGTGTAGAGATTCCCTTGGAATATTATCAAAGCCACTTGATGAGTTGTATTGTAACATATTGTATTTATTTAATATTGTAATGCCCCTCCCCGATCCATCCTTTGTGATTGAATGTGTTAGATATTTAGGAGCTTGTTTGTGTTCTTGATACTCCTTGATTCTTATTTCATTCTTGATGTTGAAATTTATCTTATTAATAAGTGGACATGTTATGATTGCTATGATACTATGGTGATGTTGAATCTATGTCCCTGGTTAATTATTGAAGTTAGATTTATGTTTAGCTTTGTGGATGTTCGCCAATCAAGAGGATGTAATGTCCTCTCCTATCTTGCTTATCTATGTTTTGATGGACTTGTTATTGAGCACTCCACGCAGCGTGGGCACTTCATCCATCTATGTGGGCTCTCCTCTGACGCAGGCAAGAGAGTTCCCTCACCCACGTGGGGATGGAGAGATCCCATGCCCAAGGCTTGAATCTATTCGCCCCAGCCAGAGTTATGGTATGCCTAGGTTGGAAATCCATCATCTCCAGGTGGAATAGTAGTATGCCTCTCCTTACAGTCAGCCAATAAGATATGTTATTATATTATAATGTCTTTGTATGGTTGCTTTTGATTTTAGGGTTTAATGTTGCCACAAATCTTTAATAAATCATAATATTTTGGTAACTCTATTAAATTTTAGGGTTCCGTCCCATCTTTTATTTATGTTCTAGCTTTGGTTGTTTATATTTGGTCTTATTTTAGAAATATAATTATACCCTTCTCTTGTATATTAAGGGATTATCTTTTAGGTTTATGTTACCTTGTGCTCATGTAAATGCACAATAAATCCTTGTTTTCTTTTAATTCTTGTCGATAATCTGTCATTGTCATTCTAGGTTGCACCGAATATGATTTTATGCATAGTCTATCCATTTTTACTTAAGGGTTGCCCACCCGAAAAGGTCATTGTATTATATTTGAGTTAAGGTTTAGTGAAACACTATTTGTTTATTTATAACAACATAAAGTGTGTCGATTTCTATGTCTAAGTGAAAATTTAAGGAACACGACCTATACTATATGCTTGTGTGATCTAGTATTCCATCATTAAATAATAGTTAGCAATTATCAAGTATTTAATATCATTTATTGTTTGTGTGGGTGTAATATTATTAGTTTCATTTAAAAAGGTTTAATTAGTGTTGAGGAATGAGATTCTGGTAATAATAGTATATTTGTCTCTTAGGAATTGAATTCTAGGATATAATTATATTCTTTTAATTGAAATCTTATATATGTATATAATTTGAAAATGATTAATATTATTTAATTTCTTCCTTATTATTGTTATTTAAACTATATCCTTAAGTCAATAATGTTAATATAAGTGTTATTCAAATCGTTTCTTTATAGTTGTCAGTTAAAATCAAACCCTTGATTTATAATGTTAATATAATGCTCAATTTAATTTATGTGAATAATGATGATAAGGTATTTTTAGATATGTCATACATTAAAGTCTTGTTGCTTTATTCAATTAAGTTTGATCTAAAGATTGTCTTAGGGTTATATTTTTTATTAAGTTATAGTGTCCTTGGAGGCTCATAGGGGTGGTTGGTAAACCTTATGTCTTTACCCCTATTTGGAAGTTATTTATTGAGTATGATTGGATATCGGAGTTGTGATTTTATTATCTTTGTTTGGTTAATCAAACCATGTGGATATGGTACTGAAGTTTACTATTGGATGGTGTATCCCTTGTTGAATCAGTCTTGTTATGTTGGATTCTACCCTAGGAACTTGGGTTAACCAATGGGAAGGTTGCATTGGAGTCTTAGGGAGGAGTGGCTCTCCATGGGGGTCGAGATCCTAAGTGATTGCTAGGACAACACATTGGGGGAGTTGTTTTAACAAGTGATAACCTTAATTAATGAACATAGGAGTTTGGGTAGTATTTCACATTATTAAAGATAATGGTAATGGCACACTCATGGCCTTGAGTGCTTGTTTAGGCTCAGGATGAGATTGGGAAGGCCTGGAATGGTAAGATCAATAGCCTTGTCTTCACAAAAGGTATATTGGTTCCACATGAGTCTTGTATGGGGGCCAGAAGTTGGGAGAGACTACCAGGATAACCTAGGATAGGGGTTGGGGTCTATGGAGACCTACTAGGACAACCCATACCAAGCTATGTGATTACACTCCTTCCCTAATGCGTCATAGCACCTTGCCCGGAGTATTGTGGTAGCAAGCCTCTGATGGTAGACCTTGATATTGTACTTGACTTTCCTTTGGGTGGTTGGATCTTACTGACCTTAGTATGTCTGTTAGGACCTGGTGTCTATCTTCCTAGCACGGTGGGATGGACCTTCGAATTCCACATGGTCGGGTGGTCATGGCCTACCTTTGGAAGCTAGTTTCCTCCAGAGCGTGGTTGTGGTCTTCTCCAATTGGTGCATCTTGTTTGTGTTTCTAGTTGTTGATAATGTGGATGAATCTATGATGATGTTTTATGTACTTTTATTCAATTGTAATTCTATCACTCCACTGAGGAGGAATCTTGATGTAATTGGATAATGTAATGTAACGTTAATTTATGTTTAGTGGTTTTAGGTTGTGGGGTGTCGGTACTGGCAATCCCTCATATGTTTATGAGTTATCTTATATTTCAGTTGATGTTTAGTTTAGCATGGGTTAGATAGGTTAATCATATGTGATGAATTAAGATAGTTGAAATGTAATATGTATGAATACTTATGGTTACACTTTCATGTTTCATGCAAATTGAATTGTTGTATAACGTTGAGGAAACCTCTTGAAAATTTATGTGTTATAAATCTTAGTTAATACTGGTCATTATAGTTTCTATAAAAAAAATATTCCAATTATTTGTTATTGTTTGTATGACAATCTTGTACATTGAGGTTCCTTGCGAGGGACATTACAAATATTAGGGAAAGTAATTTAATAAAGTACCCAATATTAGATGTCGGGTCAATGGGGTAGTTAGCTCATGGTATTAGCAGATGGTTTTGATGTAATACCACTTGGTGGTTTTGTAGGAGCTTGTGTTTATAAAAGCAACCACAAGGGTAGTTGTTTAGGTTAGCGAGGTTTAGCATTTGTGGAGGTTGGAAGCATGGTATGGGATGTGTGGTTACATGCGTGTTCACGTGGACTGCGTGTTCACGTGGACTGCTTGTTGATGGATGGGGTTTCAAAAGCTTTCATGGATGTATTTGTAATGGTTGCATTGTTGATAATACATGGTGATAGATGCTTTTGGAGACTGGATTTTCCCTCATGAGGGTTTTCCCAGAGTATATCTTGTGCCATCTTTGATGGGTATGTTGTCTATTCTTTGCATGTGGATTCTATGTGTTTATTTGATTGAAATCACAATTGAGTTATGTGGAAATTGTCATATGTATGGCTACAAGTTTCCTTTCAGGCAATGTGTTGGAGGTAGTGATTCAAAGGCAATTATAACTCAAGTTGTTTCTTCATTGTATCTTGTTTTGAAATAGTGAACCTCTTCTACAAGTCTTTATAATTCAGGTGGACTTTAGGGAATTGTAGCTTCCTTAGGTTGTAGCCCTAAAACAAAGTTGTAAATCTGTTTCATTATTGTGAGGGTGGATTTGGACAATAGCTCCAAGCAACTTTTCTCATCGTGGTTATTCCCCTGTGGGGTTTTCCACATATATCTATTGTTCTCCTATATGCTTGTGTTGATCACTTTATCTTTTATTGGTGTTGATTAGTTTAAATATCTAAATTAACAGTTAGAGCAAAAAAGTTTTTTTAAGGATACTAATTCACCACCCCCCTTAGTATCTAGTGTGTTCAATATATATATATATATATATACACACTTGGGTCCTCAACATTATCAAAAAATTCACAAGTAAGAGAGTTGGCTTGTCTTGGAATAACCTACTTGGCAACCAATTTTATCACATTACTATTATTGCTTCAGTCCCAAGGCCATTGTGAGGCACATTGTTTGTGAATGGTCTTCATCATCATATGCAAATACCAATGCAAAGGAGAGGTTGTCATGGTTGATTGGCTTTGTGATAACTAGAGTTTTTGGCAAACAACCAAGGAGATTGTAGAGGTAACTTTTCATCATATTTTTGTCATGGGGGCTTCACTGGCTAGGCAATATTATATCACATGCATTCATATTGGGGGATTTAATATCCCAAAAATGAGGGTATAATATATTGCCTATTGGTGAAAATATGGGGGTTTTTAATTCGAGCTATGAAAAAATACAATATTTGGCAAAAATAGGGGGCTTTTAATTTAGGTTGTGTATTGGGAGGGAGTGACAAAAAAAGAGTTTAGGGCAATATTTTTTTAAAATAGGGGGATTCTTTAGTGTGCCATGAACGCACGTGCTATAACCCAAGTTCACTAAATGAAGCCCCCGTGATTTTTGTTCGTATTTCCATTTTATTTGCTTATTTTTGTTCACACTTATTTATGTTAATGTTTGACAAAGATTGCAGCTCATAGAGTCTTTAGTTGTTCTCTTAAGAGTTACTAATGGAGAGAAGCCCGCAATTGACTACATATATGAGAGCATTGATAGGGCAAAGGAAGTCATTAGATCCATTTATTCAAGGGTTGAGGATAAGTAGCATCCCATATGGGAGATTATTGATTGACAATGGGACCTTCGACTTCATGACCCTTTACATGCAATTGCCTACTTCTTCAATTCGACATTCCAATTTCGCCCAAATTTCAAGGCCGACGAGGTGTTTAGTGGGTTTACATTGTTGTAGAGCAAATGTCACATGATTCATTAGTTGGAACGAGGATAGTCAATGAGATACAGATCTTAAAGCTTGCACAAGAGCCATGGAAGGCAAATCGAACAATATTACAACCTAGTAAAATATTATTAAAGGTATAATTTAAATTTTTATTTATTTATTTATTTTGGGTAAAAGTGGCAAGCCACTATAATATAATATTAATAATTATAACATATTTACATAACTGGTTCAAAAGAGCATACCAGCATGAAAGAACTAGCAAGAAAACCTTCGGTCATAGCTCAAATAGTAAGCAAAAAAAATAGTCATATCCTATGATTGATGGTTATAAGGATCCATCATCAACTTACATAAGAAAATGGCAATATGCAGATACAATATAGATATTAGAATGCTGAAACGTTATGAGCAAGATAAAAAACTGCTAAATTTGATCCAACATATATCTCTGCTTCTAGTCGCTTACATCATCTGTCAAAACATTTGTGCTCTACTTCGATGATGCTAACTCCAAAGGAAAAGGAAAGGATAAAGGGTAATCATGTGGATCAATCTGTGCATGCTCAAGGAGTTGTGAAATTACATCAAATTTTGCTAGATATAGTGAAAATAATGGTTCACCAATGTGTTGCCTGTTAAATTGCATCCATGACCTAAATGGTGTTGTAGATTGAAAGCTTAATTCGTTAACAAGAGAAATCCAAACTGATCTTTGGATTCATTCCTCGAAAAACAAGTTTATGTCAAACAATCCTCCTATCCACTCATAGCATGGAATGGCAAAAACCACATTCAAAGGGATCTTCAGCGATGGAACAAATCTGAAGATATAAGCAGAGAAACCCAGAACTTCTTGCCACAACAGGATGGATGTAATAAAACTTTTCAAACCAGATTGAGCCTTAATAACTTAATAACTCAATATTGGAAGTGAACTATGAAACTCAAAGTTACATAATAGAATTGATTTTTATATTTTCTCATTTCAATTGGCTAGTGGGAGATTTTGGTACTTAGGTGCCAAATCTTCAGAGGATTGCAATTCATGTCTTGAGCTAGCCATGTAGTGCTTCAAGATCTAAGCACAATTGGAGCATGTTTGAGCACATACACTCCAAAAAGTGGAATAGGTTGTTAGTGAAATGATTGAATGATATTGTGTATGTTCATTACAACCTTCGCCTCCATCACAAATAGATCATGGGCATTGACTTCTCTCCTATCACTTTAGAAGCAGTTGATCCACAATTAGATTGGATCATTGAGGTCGACAATCATGTCTTCAATGATGATGACTTGGCATGGGATGATCAAGTGGATCGAGAGGCAAAGGTAATAACCATGACAGAGGAAGAGGATAGAGCATGAAACCCCTTGGATGTTGGTGTGGATGTCACCAAATTTGAGACAAGCAAATATCGTGTTTATATATCATCCAAGACCTATCTTAGATGCCCACGCAGGAGGGCCGAGTGATACATGCTCCTTTAAGCCATAGTTTATAGACTTTTAGATTTTGTTTTGATATTTGTTTGGAACTTTCAATGCCATGGATTTCATATTCCATGAGTTTTGTATACATTTGACAATATTTATATATCTAAAGGTGTTATTCCCTTCAATGGAAATGTGTGCTTATACTTTGTGATCAATGTATAGTTGTTTATGTGATCAAAGTAGCTTCTATTTGATGAGATTATTTTATCTTTAAGGTTTGTTTATTAAAAGATGCATGTGACAAGTTTTGGATTAAGGCAAACATAGGTTTTGAAGGGACCCGAAACCCTTTACAAAAGAAGATCTGTTTAGACTTAACAAGACATTAAGCCCAAACCGATCACAACAACAATTCAGCCCCATAGAAGACAAATACAAAGTAATACTGATGGGGCAGAGACAAAGCGAACCAAGGAAAGAGATGGGACCAAGTCCACAAAATGGGTTTTACCAATAGGCTCCCACAACCTAAAAGAAAAGCTGCCAAAAAACCAACAAGCAGCCAAAGAAAAGAGAGAAGACCAGAGAAACTCCAACCAGAAACCCACCAAAAAGAAAAAATCAGGATTTGATTTTAGTTCCACCCTTACAGGAACGAAGAGTCATGTCAAAAGAAGGCCCAGATGTCTTGGATTTTTATCCTTTCATAGTAATCCATCCCTCTTCAACCTTAGCAGTAGCCTCCTGCCAATCAAGAGAACTCATCACAGAAAGGGCCCCAACATGAGAAGGTAGGCCAGCACCTCCCACCAAATCAGAGACAGCAGGGGAACAAACAGCACCAATGCCAGAAGTATTTCCCAACGGCATCGAAGAAACAACAGGAAGGGAAAGAGGAAGCGAACCAGCCTCAACAACCACACCAACAGGAGACAAATCTGCCTGAGGCACAATAGTTGAAGCAACCCCACCATCAGAAATCGAAGCCGATTGAGAAGAAATCACAGAGCAGAGAGGAACCTGTGCAACCACCTGGGAGAAACTCCGAGGGGAGCCAGATTTCTTAACAACCGTATAATGATGGGCAAAAGCATCTTTCCACCATGAAGCCGAAGATTTATTTTTTTGAATTCCACACTGAGCAGCCACATGTCCTGTTTTAAAACATTGTCTACATCTTAAGGGAGTACCTTCATAATCCAAGGATTGAATCCAAGAGCCTTTGGAAGATTTGATTGAGATCTCCGCAAGAAACCCCTTAGACACATCCATATCAACCAAAATGTGGGCATAAGTGGAGTGAAGAATATCCGATGATTCATTATCCACCATCAGAAAAACCTCAAGAGCGTTACCAACTTCTACAAGAAGAGAATCAACCCAAAGGTGAAGAGGGAGAGAGGGTAATTGAACCCAAATTGAAATAATATTGAAAGAATCAGAAGAAGGGTTGAAATCAGATTGCCATGGCCTAACCACAAGTATAAATCTATCCTTCCAACAAAAGAGGTGATCACATAAAGTTTTGTTTCTATCCTCAATATCTTCAAATTTAGCAATGAAAAAACCTTTTGCCATAGGATAAATGTGCACAGTACCCACCAGAAGAGTTTCCCAATGTTGCAGGATCTAGTCATGTAGCTCCGAGAGACTAGGCCGGACACCTTTGAATCGACAAATCGGAGCATGCTTGGAGAAAATAGAAGAGTTGTGATCAATCTCCATCTCAATCTCCTCATCCAGCGTAATCGAAATGGGATTTGAAACCGGAAAGGGCCTAAGCTCAGAAGACTGCATCTTCTTAGCAGCATTAGCATCCCCTGAAGCATTCACAATGACCACACTGGGACGCTTTCCCCCAGTCGTTGTACCCGAAGAAACCACAGCATCCCTATCCACCTTAGTGAAAGGAGAGGTCTAAGCATGAGAATCACCAGTCACATTCCCCTTGGCCGTCAAAGAGGGCGAAGAGTGAACATCATCCACGGCCGCTACAGGCACAAAGGCGGCCGCACCAGAAACGGCAAGCACAACCGAGGAAACCCTAGGCGCTACGACAAACATGTTAAAACTATAAGACCTTGGACTTGCAACAATTTATGCATGTGACAAGTTTTAAATCCTTCAAAATATTTGAATTTCTTGGGTTTTCCAATTTGTCGAGTTTGGGCACCAAGTCCGAGTCCAAGTCCAAAATCAGCTTGCCAAGTCCAAGTATTGTAGCACTGATTAGGAGTTCACTTTCATGGTGATTACTACATTGCAATTTGCATTTTGAACTACTTCAGTTATTAAAATCGACTTATTTTTCTACTTTCAAATCTTTGGTTTTCTCAATTTTTTGCAAAAGAATATGTTTATTTTTATTTCACACCCCTCTAAGCTAATATGTATCCCACTAATATAGTTTTATCTTAGGGTCTTAAAAAAAAAAAAATGTATCCTACTACTATAGATTTATCTTGGTAAAATAAAAGACACAATTTCCTTTAATGGTGCGCTCGTATTCTGAACAAATAATTAATTTAACTTCAAAATTTCCTGAATGGTCAGTATAAAATAGCTAAGATGGGGTAATGAAGAAATAAATCCAGGCATTACACGATTGACTATTTACTGCATTTGCTGAACAGAAAACGGCAAAATTAAATTGATAACATGCAAGAGGCAAGCTAGAAATTATGAAAGGTTGAGAACAATAAGGCAAGAAGTAGAATTTTAAAGTCACCACTGAGCGAAAAGCCAATTTGGTTTATGAGGTCCTTTTTGTGGAAACCCACAAGGGGATTGTTTTCCATCAACCTTGTATATTTTTCAACAAGGTGTACAACGTAACCCCGCCCTGTATACAAATGTAACCTCTATGGAGGATACACTCCTTATCAAGGACATATGAATATATTAATTTGTTAAGAACCCTACTAATAACTAATTATTCTTCTAATGCATACAAAGAAACGTTAAAAGCTATTAAATAGCAGAAATGCATTGGCCAAGGATGAAAGGCAGAGGGCCAGTTCAAGCCTTGACTCTTTCCGTAGATAACCAAAAGGATTTTCTTCAATAGAATAAATGCTTAGAGTGAGTTGGGTACTTCAAGAAATAGACAATTAACTGTAACAAAAATATATATGTAACAGAAACCCTAATTATCAAAGGTCACAAAGCTCACTATCACAGAATCCCTTGCACTTGAAATCCTAATTGATCACTAAATGCAATAGGGATATGCTAGCTACAGCTTTAGGAATATGGATATTGTAAATTCCTTTACAGCAGATTATCAGTAATTTTTATCATAAAACATAAACCATGGGATAAGCATGGTTCGCATGTTGATAAACATATTCAGAAACTACAATTTTTTCATGAACCTTGAATAATGTACTTCACAATATCTAATATCCACAATAATCTTTACTCCAATAAGGCTGTCAAATTGACATGGCTTTTCATGAAATTTAGAATTAGGATATCCTAACAAAATGGTTGCTTCTTGATTTCTATATGATTCTTCACATGTCCAAGCCAATTGTAATCTATGTTGGTCTTGTCTTGACTTCCAAACGGCGAAGATTGATACCAAACATTTCATCTCCATCCTCAAGCGGGATCCTTTTTGGGAATTGTAATAAAGCTGCCAGGCGAACTGTTGTATATTTCCCAATTTTCATCACATGCTCATCAAACTCTAGGGCTGTAATTCCAATAAAATCAAAAGGATTATGTTGATTTTTTAGTAATTAAACAAAGGACCTTAAGATGAATGAAAATATAAGTACCAGGACTGATATTTCCTCATAATTGACTTTTCATTTCATGATTCATTCCCCAGGCTACTTCTGAATGATCTCAAATTTTCAACCTAGGCGAAAATGCAATACAGAATAAAATTTAAAAATAAATTGCAAATCCATACAGACCTCCGGGTATAATATGATATCCTGTGCCAAGTTGACTGTAAAAATTCACCATCAGTTGTCCTGGTGACTTCCAGGCATCTTCTAGATCTCTTAGAGAAATCCTGTAAGGAAAAAAGGATCAGTAATATCCTGAGGATGGATCAGAGGGTTACCTGAAACATTGACAACGTAAACAATCAGATGCATCTTTCCAGAAGCTTTGATTCAACCTTAAATTAAGGTAGTGGTGTTTAGTGGGGCACAAGAATAACTCTTAAAGCAAGTTAGACATAACTTCATATAAGATTATAAGAATAAGAAAGGTGAGATCATTAAAACTTGACTTATTATGTTTTATGAAAAATAGTGTTTAAATAATCCAAGACTTAGAAATCACTTGATTCAAACACTTGCATGTCGCATAAACCAGTGTTGACTTTGATTTTGTTAAGGAACCAAAGTGATTAATTGTTATAGTAGAGTCTAATTATGAACTGTTACGAAAAAAACTTTTTAAGGAATGATTCATAGGATGACTAACACAAATCAGATTGCCCTTCTTTCAGGATATAAATTGATTGAAATTGCAGAGGAGAAGAATCTCATGACAGCCATGGTTGCAGAAATTGGGAAAAAATGCAATTAATCAGCACTCAGCACCAGCATTGATTTTTTTTATACCACAGTTTTCATCTTAATTGGTCAAACCAAATTTTGTGGCCGAATATCATCATTTTTTTCTAAATTTTCCTTTTTTTTTTTTCCTGTTTTCTTCAGCAATATTTTTTATTTTTTCCCCTAAATCTAACCCTAACCCAGTTTTTTCCTTAACCCTAGCCTGGCAATCAGCCAATATTTTCCTGATTAATTGAAAAAAATTCCTTCTAGTTTGTCAATTTATTCCTGAGAAATATTTTTGCTACTATGAATTATACTATTTTTATGATGATGAGTGTCGACTAGGAAAACGGTTAGAACGAAGCATGAAATTCAAAAGCCACCACGAAGCTAAACAACATGCATATTAATCCTAATCAAACTGATAAAGACATCAAAACGAAATGCAAACAAAACAATATGAATTCAAAATGATTTCACCAAATCGCATTCCTTTGATGTTGCTTCATCGTTCTTTCTTTCTCCTATAATGGTGTGTAGCTCTCAATAGGTTGAGTGCACATATGACAAAAAGTGAGGTAATTTATGCGGCATGATCTCGAGGATATTCAAAAAACGTGGTTGTGAGAATGAGCAATGAGAGCTCAATTTATAGCATTCGAGGACCAAATGGATAGACGAGACCAAATTCGATCAATGGACAAGATTGAAGGAGAGGATGAGTTAACCAGAATGAAATGGGAAAGGTGTCATTTGCAAGTGGAGAGCGAAATAGAAGGTAAGTAGAAGTGGAGCAAATCGGGAAAGTGGAAGAGATAAGGAGAGTTAGAAGTGAAGATAGAAATGGAGGTGGAATTAATAAACTTGATTGCACTCGAAATTAGCAAATTAGACAATTAAATATTTATTTATTGTGAAAAGGGGAAATTAGGGATAAATTTATTTATCCAAGAGGGATGTGTTAGCGTAAAGGAGGCTTAATCAATTAAATGATTAATTAACCCTATGAGGTAATTAGGTCAAAGGCATTACAACCAATTTCAGGTTTTCCTAAACTCAAGTGGTGGTTTTATGTGATATTGTTCGAAAGGTCGGCAACCAGCCACCTAAAGATCAAGAGCCCAAATCTGCTGATGCACATTAGACATTGCAGAACTGTTGCCCCTATTTTAAAATTTCGAAATTGCTCCCCTTTAGTCGCGAAGTTGGTCATTTCCCGAAGTTATATCATGTGTCACGCCCCTTTCCTTAGTTAGTCGTGGAGTTAGAAAGTTCTTAAAGTCCCCGATCACCCGATGACTCTCACCTTGTGTTTGGTTGCCCTATCGCAGGTTGTAGAAAGCTCGCAAGTCCTGACCATAGGTTCTTTAGTTTGCTTTTTCCCTGACCGAGCGACTTGTCAAATCTTTCCTAGTTTTCGGGGCGACGCCTTTGTGTCAGGTTTTATATGGACTAACGTTGTTTGCCTTGTTAGCAAAAGCAAGCCAGATCAAGAGACCAGTTTTAAAGGCGAAGTAAATGCGGCATTTAAGGCATGTTACGTCAATTAAGTACATGAAAGGGGTGGCGAATGATTTTTGAACCAGCCTCCATTTTTTTTAATTCTCTAAGTGTATCATCCAACTCACGCTCATGCAGAGTATAATACAAAATCAGTGGGCAGGCGTGCGGGACACGATGATAAAGCAGTTGAACTTTGAAACCTTTGTGCAAGAGCTAGAAGTAGGAGAGAGAACTCCGCTGCGGAGCTGCAGCAGGTTAGAAGAGAACATGGGAGTATTTTTGTGCTCTCAAAGGAAGTCACAGAGCTCATG
The DNA here is from genome assembly GCF_030272615.1 of Cryptomeria japonica. NCBI lineage: Eukaryota > Viridiplantae > Streptophyta > Pinopsida > Cupressales > Cupressaceae > Cryptomeria > Cryptomeria japonica. The sequence continues at coordinate 805,075,201 of NC_081411.1, forward strand.
TCATTGGGCAATGCCATATTAACCACCGAGAAAATAGTTGGACATCCTAGGGAGGTTAATCCTATTTAGCTTACGCATTGGATTGGAAGGAAAAGATTTATCGCGACTATATTGATGACATTAATAATGCCCTAAAACATTACTTGAGTGATCTACTGAAAATAAAGGAGAACCTTTGTGCTCTGGATGTTGACCTTATGGACAGTTTCGAGGAGAATGTGTTGGAACTTCGCAAAATGGTGCATCAATTCAAAGATAATTTTTAGAAGAATGTTAGGGACCCTCAAAGCATATCTTTGGAATCTTTTAAAACAATGGGTCACCTACAAATACACGCTTCTACCTTTGAATCTGAGATGGACGAAATGCACAGGAACATAGCTGCTACCGATGGGTTGGTTGCAAAGTGGAGGACAAGGCTGCAGATCACCACTATACCAGAGAACCCGAACATGGAGCCAACTGTGAATAGATACCATGAATATAAACAAAAGATCAAAGCTCAGGGGGTGGCACGTGTTGAGCAAAAGGTGGAGATTGTCGAAGATGGTGAGCCAGAAGTTGAATAGGTGGTGGCAGTTTCTTGTTTAATGTTTTAATTATTTTTCTTGATCATTGGCCAGGAGGCCTAAAGACTTTTTAAATAACGGTTTTCTTCAAGAAACCGTTATCTTTCATGTTTTAAATATCTAGACTTTGTTTTTGATTAGGATCTTTTGGGCAAACTTTGTTTTTCTCATAAGAGCAAAACTTTATGCATGTGTGATTATCTGCTATTTTAATATAGAAGAACTACTAGTGGCTTTCATATATTCGTAATCTTTGAATTATGGTGTGTGGATGCTTTTTTGTTCTTTGAAATGGATATCAGTTGGTGAATTTATATTGAAGTGGTAGATGATTTGAAAATTTCAGTTGTGGAATATTATCTATGAATGGTGTTTTATAGTGGCTTTATTTTAAAATCCTAAAAATAGTAGTTAGTATTGTGAATGCCTTTACAAAACTTTCTGGTTAAAATCTCTTTCCTTATTTGCTTTCTGGTTAAAAGCATATGAGTTATTGTTCATTCATTGAAAATCATTAGAAGGTAGCTACCACCTTGTAAAATAAGCAGAGAATCAGTCAGTTAATAATTTGTTAGACTGGTTCAACTGTGGTTACATTTGTCATCTCCGTGGGCGTGAGAATATAGAGTTAGGTGACAAATCTGTTAACCAACAAGAACAAATACCCTTTCAAGTGAGTATGAATCAAATCTAAAGCAAAGGAGTGATTTAGGTCAGTTTCAAGTAGTTTTCCCTGCTCAATCATATCATTGAATAGGGTTTCAAAGGTGTAGCTGTTCGCCAGGTCATATTAGCCTAAGCCCCGTAATGGACTGTATTGAAGAAAAGGTTTTTTAAAATGTTAAAATGGTTTTGCAATGACTGGTTTGTTTGAATGTTTGCATACAAAAAAATCCAGTAATTTTCTCATCACTAAAATTCAGCACCTTATTGCAGTATCAGAGCCATTGTTTCCTAAATAAATTCCTACTAGTCTGTGAATGTGTGATGCAGATTCATGAGCTTGACTGATAGAGAAATAAGGTATCAACGAGGGTAGAAGAAGGGGCAGCAATGGGTGATAGAGATGAAGATACCACAAAAGAATTTCCCAAGGAAAACAGAGTTTCAAACTTCCATGAGAGACTATGTCGAAGATGGTCCAACTTAAACATGGCTGAGTCGGCCACTGAGTGCTGGAAGATCTAATTCCAATGGTGTTGAAGGAAGTCACTCCACCAATAAGGGGGTTTCAGTCAATCCTCCAACCAAGACATTCAAAGCTAAATTCTTGCAAAAAGAGGGAGAAGACCCACTTGAAGAAGAGCAGCAAGTACCACCACATTCCACTGACAGGATGGCAAGGTATCATGCTGATTATAGTGCTCTAAGTCCAGCCATCTGTCATGACATGATATTCACAGAATATTATGACATGAAGACAAGAAATAGACATAGGAGGAGAAGGCATGAAGACCAGCCCCGTAGAGACATACAACATCATTTAAGAAAGCTTACAATACCTACTTTTGATGGATCGGGAAGTTGTTCCACTAAAGCCTAGTCACAAAAATTGGACACATTTCTCATTGAACCCCATGTTTGAAGAAGACGCCATTTATTTTTCCACTTTACAGCTAAAGGGTGTAGCTCAAGAGTGGTGGTACCATGGCATGGTGACACAAGGGCATGATTCCATTACCACCTTGGAGGAGTTCAACCAAAGATTGACAGAGGTTTAACAAGAAAGATGTAAAGATTTACTTCAGAGAGTTAGCCCAATTGAAACAAGAGAGATCAGTTAAGCATTATGTAGCAAGGTTTCAGAGGCTTTTAGTGATAGTTCCAGATGTCTCTGAGAGGAGACTTTTAGTGCTCTTTATAGGACTAGTGACTCACTCAGGAGTTTGATGAGAGCATTGGAGCCAGGTTCTCTGCAGGAAGCCATCAGAAGGGCTTTGAGCTTGGAGGATTCAATGGTTAAAAATAAAGTCAACCAAAAGTCTTCTCCAATAGTGCAGGATTAAAAACAATCCAAAAAGAGACCCTAGAACCAATGGCATTACCACCAAAACCAAGCAAGATTGAGGAAACAAAGAATGAGCTTTGAAGGAAGAAGTTGTGCTTTTCATGTAGAGAATAGTGGGTATCAGGACATAACTGCTTGGGAAAGGGGCAAATACACTATATAGAGGTTCTTCCCGAGGAGGATTCAGAGACAAAAGAAGTTGAGCCTAAGGCAATGATAGAGTCTGAGAGCAAAGAAGAGATCCCAAGATGGACTCTGCTACTCTTTTCAAGGCACCCAAGTACCATGCTTTGAAAGTACGACAAGTATTGCAAGGTCAGAAAGTAATAGTATTGATTGATAGTGGGGCCCACTCATAACTTACTAGATGTTTTGGTTTCTAGGAAAGGGTGGATGCAAAGAAGATCGATGGGTTTAAGTTTATGCTTGCAGACGGCCATATTATTCCATGGAGGGGAAGAATACAATAGCCCAACTTATCCTTGGGAAGGCATCAAGTTAAGGATGATTTCTATGTGGGATTGGGTGACACAGGCATAATCTTAGGCGTGCAATGGTTGCACTCACTTGGAGAAGTCACTCAAAACTCTCAAACAATGGAGTTCAAATTCAAGGCAAATGGGAAGGAAGTGATACTCCAAGGCATTTTGAATGGGTCCCCGAGTGTGGCTGAAAAGAAAAGAATGGAGACGATTGCGTGAAAAGATCAATGCACTCAATGCAAGGAGATAATTGAGGATCCCTTCCAAGGTAAGATCTTTACACAGGTGTTGGAATTTTCGAGATAAAAACTATAATGTAGGGATCTTAAAGGGTGTTGCCTTCCATCTTAGTACTGCTGGTACCTATTTTTCCAGCCTTTCCCACCCCCTTGGGAAAGCCATAAAGAAGTTGAAGATGCATCTTCTGCATCCCAACAATGAGGAGGCATCTGGGAATGAGACAAGAAGGTTTTCAGTCAACGTATCTTTATTTCTGAGCAAGAAAGAGCAAAATGACAGCTATGACAAAATGCTTGGGTTGATGGTATCAACCTTGGGCAGTTTAAGACCAGCAAGCACAAAGGAGAAATTTTTGGTCTAGCAAGATAAGTTGGTGGTGCCACATGAAGAAAACACTGAGTATATATGTCTCAGCCTTGTTAGCAGTGTCAAAAGTCAAGATTAGAGTTAAATGTGACTGTGGCAACCAACTTTCTGCACTCATGCAGTCAATTTTATACAACTTTCCGAAGAGGGCAGTATGGGGTATCATGATCAGCAATTGTAAACCCCCACGTGAGCTTCATAACAGAGATTTGGGAGAGGTATTGGCTCATGACGCTGAAGCTTACACAGTTGGTAATTAAGAAAGAAAGAGCCAAAAGGAAGACAGGATTGGTAAGTAATATGGCTAAAGAGAATAAGTTTATTGATGAAACCACAAGGGCAGTGCCCAAGATCAGTGAGCATCTTTGGCATGAAGTGAGAAATGAATCCGCAATTATGATTGCTTGAGGGCAAGCAAATTAGGGAAGGGAGGTCTATTATATCACTCATTAAGCTGGGCCGGCCAGCAAATATTAAGAGGTGTTTTTTAACACCAATTATTAGTATATATTTAAAAATAAAAATAATAATAACAATAAATATTTGAAATTTAATTTGGGCGACTAGTTCTGGGCCGACCCATATTTTTAGTAAAATAAAAAATTAGTTACTTTCATTGGTTGGCCTAGTTTGGATCCTTGGCGCCAACATTCAAATAGGTATAAGTGCTTTGCTGGTTGTGTGAGTTCACCTGGAAGTTTGATGTGGTTTGGAATTATTTTCCAAGATTGTGCTGCCAGGACACAAACCCTAGTAGACATCAAGGTTAGGAAGAAAACCTTGACCTTGCTCTATCAAGTTTCCATTCGATCTGTTTTTTTACATCTAAGAGTTTTATTATAACCAAGCGCGGGACTCATCCAGGAGTCAAATCGCCATTTTGGGACTATTTGGGAAGAAATCAAGTGTGGCTATAGGCCATAGGCCACTCCAATCGCTCAACAAGCTACTCTTGAGGTACTGAAAGAGTTTCGGGCGAAATTACCAATGGACAGGGCATCAGAACAGTGAACACTAAACTGTAGCAGCAAACAACCTTCAGATTTCCCAATCTGCTCATTGGTGTCTATAAGAACCTACCAAGGGCTCTCAACTCAGACAACAGAGGTTTAGTTGAACCTGTTGCGTTTTATGTTTTGTACTTTACAATTTCTAACAACAAGGGCTAGTTTTGAACAAATAGTATGCAAAAAGCAATATTGGAAAGAGCTGGAAATTAATTGAACTTCAGCAAATAGGATTACCAAACCCTTATTACATCCAATTTGCATAAACACCTTCAATAAAAAAATCAGACAAGACCAGGAAGTTTTATTGTCAAATACCTCAAATTTATGAAGCCCATTATTTGTCCTTGCTGCCGTACAACAGTAAATAATGACTAGCAAAATTATTTATCAGTCCAAACTACCCGGAATGGTGAGTTTAGCAGCTCAAACTGAAGCTACCAGCTAGGCGTCTCCTTTAGGATTTATTTCAGAACTTTTGGACTCCTCCTTCAACAAAATCGTACCCTTTCAAGGAAGAAAGGTACGGCAGATCTGCAGGCCATACATGCATAAAAAACCCCAGCTGTAAACACACTTATTTCTGCCTCTGCTCTGACTCTGTGGCTGTAATCAATCCTTTGCATAAAATGAACAAAACCCTGTCTAATCTGCCCAATCTTGGTTCTTGGATAAAACCAACTGAATAGCAAAATCAATTGATATTTCACAGCCTCTAATGCTGATGCACAGAAATCCACCGTTTTCCTATACCGATACTCTCAGATCATCCGCAGGTAGAAACCCTTGCTGAAACCCTCAAAGCCAAAATCTCCTCAGAGCAAACTCAATATCAAATCATCACATAATGAAAAGAAGACCTAAAAAACTTCTTTTATCTCCTCCTTTAGGGTTTGGCGCAATTCCCAAGAAAAGTACTATTTGGCATTTAAATGATGTTTTAACTTTTAATATTTATTTTTGACTATTGAGGCTTCAAAAATAAATCATTTCCAATTTAATATTAAAGTGGCCCCATCCGATGAGAAATAGACCCTCACTTAAGTTATAACTTAAAGTGACTTTAAAATATTAAAACATTAAAGTTTGCCACATAATATTTAATTAAAGTAATTAAATATTGATATCTCTCCAAGTACTCATCAGAAATGCCTGCCGTCAGAACTAGAGATTGCCAAACAATACTCTATCACTGCTCATACTGTTCACTTTAAAGATGGAGAATCAGTCTCTAGGAGACCCTCTAACCAACCTCATCAGCCTACGAGGGTCAGTGATAGGCTAATCTACCAAGCTGACAAATGTCAACTAGAAGGGGACATCACAGTGTCCATGTGTGACCTCATCAGCACCTACAGTTAAGGTTATCAAGCCTAGCATAAGGTTTCCCAAGAAAAAATAAGGGATACTAGGCACTGATTTCAACACAGCTACAGGGAATAATAACACAGTTTGGCAGCAGACCTGCTGGTCACCATTTTGGGACCACCTACTGTTGCCCTAAAACTGGGATCTGCATCTGATTTACTTTCATCAGCCTACCACCGAACAAGAGTCATCACTGGAACCTTTGCCATTACTCAAAAGGTCAGCAACAAACCACCTAAACATCAAGAGCCCAAATCTGCTTCTGTTCACCTGACATTGCAGAACAAATTCCCTTTCAAGTGAGTATAAACCAGATCTAAAGCAAAGGAGTGATTTAGGTCAGTTTCAAGTAGTCTACCCTACTCAATCATATCATTTAATAGGGTTTCACAGTCGTAGATGTTCGCTAGGTCAAATTGGCCTAAGACCTATAATGGACTGAATTGAACAAAAGATATTTTTTGAAATATTAAATTGGTTTTGCAGTGAATGGTTAGTTTGAATCTTTGCATACAAAGAGGACATGATTCCATATTTGCAATGGTGGACCAATTTTCCAAGATGGCACACCTCGTTCCTTGTAAGAAGACATGTGATGTTGTACACATTGCTGACTTATTTTTCAAAGAGATTGTTGTTGTTTTTATGATCAGATTAAGAGCAATTAGAAAAAGGCAACACAATAAACAATGAACACAACAAGATACCCTGGGAAAACCCTCCTACTCAAGGGAGAAAAACCCAACAACAATTATCTCTGTATATATATTAAATAAGAACAGCACGAAGCTTTTACAATGGCCAATAATAAGGGCCTATACAGATCACTTCACTCCTTGAAGCACAATAAGACAATGATAGGTAGTGTTTGCCTTCTATACAAGATAGATCTGCCCTTAATTGGTTCACCTCCTTCACCAAGACGATCTGCCCTGATCATGTATGATAATCTGCTCTTATGATGGTTCAATCTGTTCTTCTAATATATTCGGTCTGCTCTTATATATCAATCTGCTCAATGATATCGATCTTCTCTAGAAATCTATTAGTTTCTAGAATGAATGAGATCGCACTTCATATATATATGTGAGAGGTACCCTTTCACAAAGGGTGAAAGAACATGACTTATTCAATGAGGTGGCGGACTTAGCTTAGTCGGCCTTACAAACACTTAATTACATTTTCATATTTAATATATATGAATCGGCCCATTTAAATGTATAAGGCCAATAGGCCACTTAGACATTTATATTATCTATGTCGGCCTGAAGGAGTCCGACCATAGCTATAGTAACATTAACACTCCCTCTTAGCTAGGGAGGAATCCTTCTCGATATCTGAGTCATGTAGTAATATCCACCATAGCCACTCCCAGAGGGTGGGTTCATCATGGCTGCTCCCATGAATGGAAATGCAAATGAACACAAGTGCTCATCACGGAATCACTCAACGTGATGTCGTCATCTCATCATGACGTTCACCATGGCTACTCCCAGAGGGTGAATAAACACAAATGCTAAGTCATGGAGTCTCTCACATGACATCCACCATGGCTACTCCCAGAGGGTGGAACAAGGGCCTTCACCTCAAACTTCTCTCTCACAGAGAAGAATGCATTTAACAAGGGCTTTCACCTCAAACTTCTCTCTCACAGAGAAGAATGCATTAACAAGGGCTTGCACCTCAAACTTCTTCATCACAAAGAAGAATGCATTAACGTACATCTCATGAAATCACTGAGGCTGAGACTCCCTCTCAGCAAGGGCTTCATTCTCCACAACTCCAAGCTAATGCAACATCTAGAGGTGCTTTGTCTATCAGCTACACATTCAGCCCAATCCGAATTAGAATAGCCATGCAACTTTAGATCTACACTGGAAGAATATCTCAAGCCATAACTAACTATGCCACGCAAGTATTTCAAGATATGCTTAGATGAATTTGCCTTGGTTCATGATGATGTGGCTCCCTCTGAAGCTCCAAGTTCTTGCATCAACCTCCTGATCTCCTCATCCAAGGTTGCCTTTGTTGGTTTGTCAGACTCCCTCTGAATGTTATTTCCTCCTCTTCGAAGAAACTAAATGCAATCTCTCATCATCCTTTTGCTCCTGATCCATCCTGGAAACATTTATAGAGAGATTACTAATAGTTCATAGAACTTAACTATCCTAAAGAGATATACCAATAATAGAAGCATACATGACTCTCTAATCCAATGTAATTGCATGAATTAATAACTACATATGAAATTCATGAACATTATTCAACCATGGAATACTTATCTCTTTATTGATTCTGTTGCAGCCACTTTACTTTTCCTGAAAATGAAAGGATGCACTCAGGTTTGAATTGTCTACTACTCCAAATTAATAATGTCAAATTTGTCAAGAACATCTCTCCCAAATGTAGCGCTCAAGAATAGGGTTAAACCCTAGGCAAATTGTCAACAGTGACATAAGTGAAAGGTGTTGTGTCTCCCTCTTTTCCCATGTGAGCGGCAATCTTTCTCATGATACACTCAATGAGTTGACTGATAGTCATTCGAGAAGGAATAGCATGTGGACTTACTATAATATCAAATGTAATGCCCTCAACTGTCCAGGGCATATCCTCCTGAGTATATGTCATACCTACAATTCCCTTCTGACCATGTCTACTACTGAACTTATCCCCAATTTGTGGTATATTGACAGATCTCATTCTAACTTTAACAAACCGCAAGCCATCCTAATAAGTTGTCAACAGAACATTTGATCAAATTCTATTTGAAGGAGACGATATCAATACAAATGGTGAAGAGGAATATCAGGGTGGCGATTCTCATCATTACCATCACAAATCAAGACTGAAGGTTTCAACAATATAAGCATGGCGATTTTGAGTATCGACACTTCTATTCGATTGTTGTATAAGCCAGGATCGGAACCTGGCTCTGATACCATGTTGTTGTTTTTATGATCAGATTAAGAGCAATTAGAAAAAAGGCAACACAATAAACAATGAACACAACAAGATACCCTGGGAAAACCCTCCTACTCGAGGGAGAAAAACCCAGCAACAATTATCTCTGTATATATATTAAATAAGAACAACACGAAGCTTTTACAATGGCCAATAATAAGGGCCTATACAAATCGCTTCACTCCTTGAAGCACAATAAGACAATGATAGGTAGTGTTTGCCTTCTATACAAGGTAGATCTGCCCTTAATTGATTCGCCTCCTTCACCAAGACGATTTGCCCTGATCATGTATGATAATCTGCTCTTATGATGGTTCGATCTGTTCTTCTAATATATTCGGTCTGCTCTTATATATTGATCTGCTCTTGAATTCGATTAGTTCCTAGAATGAATGAGATCGCACTTCATATTTATATGTGAGAGGTACCCTTTCAAAAAGGGTCGGCCCTCTATGAAAGAACATGACTTATTCAATGGGGTGGCGGACTTAGCTTAGTCGGCCTCACAAACACTTAATTACATTTTCATATTTAATATATATGAATTGGCTCATTTAAATGTATAAGGCTGATAGGCCACTTAGACATTTATATTATCTATGTCGGCCTGAAGGAGTCCGACCATAGCTACAGTAACATTAACAATTGTGAGATTGCATGATTTACATTGAACTTGACTCATCCAAAGGTGCAGCGACACATGGCACCTCATCAAATATTATTTTATGTACCTAAATTCAATTCCTATTTGTGCACATTCAAGAAGCACGTGTCCAAAAAAAATGTAATTATTTCATTGGCCAAAGCAGAGTTTGTTGTAACAAACCCTAATTAGGGTTTTATCGTTAAATCTCGGCCATTGATTTGGGAATCAATCTTGGACCTTGAATTGTAAGGGGATATCTATAAAAGGCTTAGCCTTCTCATTTGTAAAGGTGAATAGACAATAGAAGATCATTAGCAGTTGGAGTAGAGTAGGAGGAAAGGAGATTGTTGCTAAGACTTGTTGTAATAAACATACTTTCTTCATTGAAGTTATGATGGATTTTGGTGTGCTATTTGTTGTGACCATTTCACACATCGCCCCATTAGAATGTGGACCCCCTCTTTTGCTTTTGGTTTTGCTTTCTCTTTGCTTGTTTTTCTCTCTGCTTTTAGGATTTTGAGTGAGTGAGTGGTCTGCCTGAAGATTCAAGATTGCCGGAATGAAACATGCCTTTCAGGAGAGTCAAATTGGTTAGGTCGGGCAGGATGAATAGGTCAAGTCTAGATTGAAGGAATTTTTTTTTTTGGTAAGGTCCTGTTTGTTTCTGAGTCTGAGTCAGCTAAGCATGGTCAGTGAAGAAAGGGAGTTGATTTGGTTAAATGGAGAATGAAATGAATCAAGGGCCTGAAAATGTCAATTTCGCCCTGACCATTCCAGAGGGTCCAGAGCGAAATTCTTTGTAAACTGGATTTCCTTCACAATTTTGGCTAAGTTTTGACATGTTTGAAGATGAATTTATGTGTTCTTGCCTAGAGAGGGATTTGATCAATTTTGGAGAGCAAGATGATGCCTGAAAGAGGATTTTCGCTCCTGACCCCTCCAGAGGGTCCAGAGCGAATTTCATTCTAAACACAATTTCTTGCTTTAAGTAGACTTGCAATCCGGTTCCTGGCCTTGAAAGTGATCTAACCTTGCCTTGTGAAATGGTTTGAGACCTAAAACTGAGCAGTTTAGCCTGGAATGAAGATTTCGCTCCTGGCCCTTCCAGAGGGTCCAAAGCGAAAATCTTATTTGAGCTTATTTATCACTAATTTTGGCTAACTTTTTATGTGCAGGGTCTCTTGGAATGAAGATTGGACATCATTTGATACATTTGAAGATTTGGAAGCATGCAAAATGATGAATTTTGGACAAGGAAGGCAAATTCGCTCTTGACCCTTCCAGAGGGTCCTGAGCGAAATTTTGAATAGCTCTCATCTTGCAATGAAAAGGGTCAAGTTTTGGGCATGAATGAAACAAGGACAACTCCCTTTTGCCTCCTGAGAAAGTTTCAACTTAAAAGAATGAAGGATTTTGCTTAAAACCTAATTTTCGCTCTTGACCCTTCCAGAGGGTCCAGGGCGAAAATCTTTATGGGAGACATTTCTTGCTCAGTTTGGTCGAATTGGAATATTAAAGGCATGATGAAAGGTGGAAAGAGCATGTTGAAACCTTTAGGTATGTTTGGAGATGAAGAAAATGAAGGATTCTGCCCAAGAAAGGCAATTTCGCTCCTAACCCTTCCAAAGGGTCCAGAGCGAAATTCCTCATAATCACATTTTTTGGCCTTCCTTGGACATGAGACTTTATTCCTAGCGCAGTGGAAGGTGAAATCATACTTAGCAAAGAAGCTTCAAGGTGAAAAAATGAAGGATTTTGATCAAAATAGTGAAAATCGCTCCTGACCCTTCCAGAGGACCCAGAGCGAATTTTCTCAAAAACACCTTTTTGCTATCAAACTTGGCTAAACCAAGTGAGGGATAAGATGAAACACAGAGGGAATTGCCCTTGAGAATATGTTAAGGTTGGAAGAAATTATCAAAAGGTGGAAGAATTGAGCCCAACTGTGAATTTTGCTCCTAACCCTTCCAGAGGGTCCAGAGCGAAATTCCTAAAAATCACCTTTTTCTTGCAAGGTCAAAAAAAGAAGTATCTTTTGTCCTTTGAAGATAATTGGGATAGTCAAGAAGAAGCAACCAAGCCTAGAAAAGGAAATTCGCTCCTGACCCTTCCAGAGGGTCCAGGGCGAAAATCCTAAAACCTATCTTTTCCTCCCAAGTTTGAGCAAAGCTAAGCCTAGGCATGGGTTTAAAACGATGTTTGGATTGCCATGAAGTGAAGAGGGATTGTTAAGAGTGAAAATTTTGAAGCCAAGAAGGAAATTCGCTCCTGACCCTTCCAGAGGGTCCAGAGCGAAGTTTCCAAGTTCTCCCCTTTTCTTGCAAAATTAAGACAAAATCTTGCTATTCATGATTTGGATGGGAGAGAGGCATGATGTTCTTTGCCTTAGAAGTGATTTGAAGTTAAAAGTATGAAGGAATATGCCTAAAACTCAAAATTCGCTCCTGACCCTTCCAGAGGGCCCAGGGCGAAAATCATAAAATCAACATATTCCTTTTAAGTTTTTGCTAAGGCAAGAATGCACTAAGGTAGAAATGACCTTTAAGACCATTAATTAGTAATTGTTTGCTTCAAAACTTGATGATTCTAGGTCAGAGAGGGAAAATCACTCCTGACCCTTCCAAAGGGCCCAAGGCGAAAATTTGAAAAACCCCTATTTTACCTTGCAAGATCAAGTCAAACTTGGGTGGAGTGAATGAGGAAGAACATTGCGTAGCTATGAGTGAAAGATTTGACAAAAGTTGATGAAGGAGTAAGCCTAAGGAGGAAAAATCGCTCCTGACCCTTCCAGAGGGTCCAGGGCGAAAAACCCTAAAATCACCTTTTTCCTCCTAAGTTGAATGAAACTAAGCCTGGAATTCAATGAAAGAACCTATTTGGAATGTCTTGAAGAGGTTTTGAACTTTAGAAAATGAAAATTTTGAGCCCAATTATGAATTTCGCTCCTGACCCTTCCAGAGGGTATAGAGCGAAATTCCCCTAAATGCACTATTTCCTTCAAAATTTTGATGAGCCAACTCAGTGATGCAAGGAAATGGACCCTAGAGATTGCCTTGGAAGAGTTCAATGATCAAGCTAAGGTGGATTATGGCCTAGAATAAAAAAAATCACTCTTGACCCTTCCAGAGGGTCCAGGGTGAAATCATTAGGAAGTTTCATTAAGCATTGATCAAACCTTGATATTCCCTAATTTGCACTAAATTACCTAAATTCAAGACATTTGGGAGGTTGAATTAAATTCGCATTAATTAAGGCATTGGCAATTTAATAAATTAATTTTTAGGCCTTGAAATAATTAAAAAATTCACCTTGGAGGCATTAAAATTAATTTTTAAAATTAAAAAATACAAAATGAGCGCTCAAAAATCATTATTATGCCTTTATAGGCAAGTCGGCCACCTTTTCAAGGAATTTTTATTTACTTGCCAAGTCAGCCTTGAAGGGATTAGGGTGAGCGCCCTATATAAAGGGGGAGTGTTGTTTCAAATTTCAAATCATTCATTCATTCCTTCTAGGTGCGATTTTGAGGAGCAAATTGAGGAGCGAAATCCAGCAGATTGGAGGCAAATTTTTGGTAAGTGTTGGAGGCTAAAGAAGGTGAAGCTCTTTTGAAGGCTAATAGAGGCGTAATTCATCCAAAGGAAGACTATAATGTAACCCTTGTCCAGCAAAATCCGATCTTCTTTCATCATTTTCCAGGGTTTTATAGTTAAGCACTCAAGGGAAGGTATGGGGAATCATTTTTCGAGGCTTGTTTTAATTTCATAGCAATTTTTAAAAAAAAGGTCTAAATCTTGAAAGTTTGATTCCATTCATAATTAATTGAGAAATGAGGAATTCTAGATTTATCATTAATATCTTAAATCTTTCCTTTGAGGAGTCTTAATTTCTACGCTTTAAAGTATGATACTCAAAGACTAACTTTAATCTTTTGTGTAGGCATCGAATGACGACTCCCAAAGTCAGAGGATCCACTAGTCGGCAGGCTCTCATCAAGGAAGATCAGAGGAGCGACGAATTGGGGACCAGGATCGTGTCCAAGTGGAGTAATATCAGAGACACCAACTTAGGAAACTTCAATGTGAAGAAGTTTCGAGAGGTCCCCTACCTTGGCAAGCCATCACCTGTTGCGAGGAGGATAATTGAAAGTGGCATCATCAAGGCTGCAGGTTTCCCTCTCGTCGTCAAGTGTCATGAGCTGATGATCGAGTGTGCCCGCCACTATGACTCACAATCAAGGACGATCGTAACCAAGGACGGAAACATCTTGGCCTACCTATCAAAGGAAGCTATAGGCAAAGCTCTTCATCTTCCAGACCATAAAGAAATGATTTACAAGAGCGTGGAAGAAGCGAGGTCGATCTATGAAGATGATCCTAAGACTTGCCTGAATCTCATCAATAAGAATTGGTTGCTCAAAAGTCGGCCTCGCCTGAACAAGATTCCCAATACACCACATAGGATCGACTTCCAGGAGGAATACAGAGATTTGATAGCTTTGCTCAATCGAGTTACAGGGGCTCCTCAAGCCTTCTTCTTCGAAAAGTGGATGTTCTTCTTCATTCAAATGATAGTCCAAGGAAAGGGAATGCTTCATTGGGCCAGAATCATTAGCAATTGTTTGGACGTGCAGTTGAGAAGGCTAAGACCCACCAAATCATTCCACATGAGCTCATATGTTATATATGCCTTGATCAGGAGTTTCGAGTATGCAGGGCTACCTCACAGAGGAGTGATCGGAAGAGGACCCGAAGAAATAAGGGTTTGTGATTCTTATGTTCATCTGCATCATCCGCCTAGAAGTGACTACAAGTTAGTCAATGACACCTTCACGATGAACATTACTAGGATATTGCAAGGAGGAATTCACAATTGACTATCTCTGGATGCACAAGACCTTGTGAAGAAGTATGGTGCCTGGTTCATCGAGTTTCAAAAGTTCACATACATCAGAGTTCACGGGTGTCCTTCACCACCTTACATGTTGCCAAGATATCCAACAGACAGGATAGTACTACTTGAGGTGACTAGACAGTTGGCAGCTTATGCGAAGGCATCCAGACACAAGCATGGAAATGGAATTCCCGTGCCCATCATACTAGGGAATTCAGTTGAGGTGTGTCCTAACACTCAAGCCTCGGAAGATGCAGAGAAGGAATTATCTTTATACTCATTCTCATTCTTTGCCTCGCGGGAGAATTTTGATCCTCATGGTTATATGGAGGAGGCAGTTGGCAAGAAGTACAAGCATGAGTTTCAAGTGGAGGACTTTTGGATGAATCTCCCAGGTGATTTAGAGGTTAAAAGAAAGATGCATTCCAGGCTACCCTTAGATCTCATCAGGAAATGCAAAGTTTATAGAGTAGCTGATCAAGCCCAGGATAATGGTAGATACCTCCAGTTGTCCTATGAGAAAGAAGACAAAGAAGTGAAGATAGATTGGAAAGAGCCCGAGGTTTTAGACTTGAGAGCTTTGATGGCTCCCGTTTTATCCTGCACTCGCAGATGGGTGGATGTACAGCATCAGAAGTTGAAGGAGCAGAATGTATCAATGACATTTACTTTGGAGGCAAGACCAGAGGAAGGAGAAGCAAGTGTGAGTGAGAATACTTCTCATTCCAAAGGCTCAAAGAGGAAAGAAAGACCTGAGAAAAGGGAACCCTCCAGGAAGAAGCAGAAAACCAATCCTGATCACCCACCAAGCACATCTTCTCGACATGAAAAGAAGGCAAATCAAGGAGAAGATCAGGGGAAGATGGTATATGAAATTGATGAATCTATGGAATCCATGGTACAAAATGACAAGCAAGAGAAAGGATAGACACCTCAGCAGTCGTCGAGCCAATCTCCCCAAGTTGATGCTAATGAGCTACATGAAGAGAAGAATGATGATGAAGCGACATCTCCTTTCCGAGAGGATAGACCACTGCTTAAAGAAATACAAGGGAAACAAGATCCGACATTCCGGATTGGTTAAAAGAGAGACTGACAAGGGTAGTTGTGGTTGAAGAGGAAGAAGATGTATTTGATTTAGAAAGCCTTATAGGAAATTCTCAAGAGGTAATGGAAAAGAAGAAGGCCACAAAGATGTCCAAGGTAATTAGAGATGAGATAGGATCCAGGAAATTGCAAGTAGCTACACCAGTAGTGGACAAATATGAGGGTGAGATTCTTGCAGATGAGTATGCCTTAGAAACATTTGAGTTTGGTCCACTTACCTCCGAACAAGCAATGGAAGAAGCAACCGATTCATTTGAAGCACTTAAAGACAAACTTAAAGAAGAAATGGAAAAGAATAAGAAGCTTGAGAGGGAGGTCAGTGCTTGGAGAAGCTATTTTAGTCATCTCAATCAGCCCTTGAGACGTCAGGATCCAACAGTATCCCCTTTACAAGCACTCCCTCTTGAATCAGTGGGTGAGGCAGAAAGAGTAAAGAGCTTGGTTCAACTTATGAGTTCTTGGATTGAAAAATCCCACACGGTAGCCATTGAATTTGCAACAAGAATGATGAAGACAGTTCATCGAAATATTCAGGTCCTTGAGATTATCCATAATCTAATGATAATTGTATAGCTGCATTCACTCATACTAGAGATGTTATCATTCCTGTCTTACAAGTGATAAGAGAAACACCAAGACGGATTCTGGCACATGAAAAGATAATGGATGAAGGAACTCATAACCTCTTGCAGTGGTCAGCTCTGCTCCAGATGAAGGAGGTCCTTTTTGAGGACGTCAATACCAGATGTAGCCAAGTTGAAGGCATTATTCATCCAATTCAAGAAAGGTGTTTGAGGTATTGTGTACCATTCTTGACAGGCGGATCGAGGTCGAGACAGATGTGGACATCCAAGAGTTGGAAGATAGAATCAAGGTCATCTTTTGCAAAGAAGAGAGCATCATCACTGATAAGCAATGAGATCAAATGTACACTACTATGTTCCTGATTGAGAAGACCAACGAACTTGAACCTGAATGGGAGACAACTCTTCTCACTGCCTTCGATCAGGTCCTTCACTTGGAAGAACAAATGAAGAATCTTCCTAAGATTCCTATTACTGAGATCGAGAGAGCTGTGTCCAGATTCATTGAATATGCTAAGAAAGAGCATAGGAAAGGGAACAAAATTCTAGATGAAAAGTTGTTATAGGATGATGTGGCAGCTTGATTTCTATTGGTCTATGTTTCCTCGATATTTGTGCCAGTTAATTATTGGCTATGCATTTAATGATGTTTATCTAAATGGGGACCTTTTTGTAACAAACCCTAATTAGGGTTTAGGTGTCAAAATCTCAACCGTTGATCTTCTTTCGATCTAGGCCATTCATTGTATTTGAGGATGCTATATATACCCTCACTCATTTTCATTTTGATAGTTAGAGAGTTTAGAGGGAAGAAAGTTAGAAAGTTGGAGAGAAATAAGTTATTGTTGTAGCAAAATTGAGTAGTGAAGAGAGAAATTTGAACAATTGTTGTCCATTTGGTTATGAGATCAATAAAATATTGAAGTTATGGTATTTTATTGCAATACTTGTGGCTATCTTCATGATTGTTTATCTTCTTGAATCACTTTCAATTGAAATAGCATTTAAATTTTAAGTTTGAAGGACGAATTGTTGTGCTTGATCTTTGATAAGATTCACATTCCAAACCACTAGCTTCTTACTGATTGTAAGAACGCTTTGTGTGGCCAACTGGAAACACTGAGATTGATTAAGAATTCAATCATCATTAGAGATATTGATATGTATCTCCTTGATAGTATCTATATCCTTGATGATTTGAAAGTTATTGAATCCCCTTAGAAGATCGCATCAATTCCAGTAGAGTTGTAATCTCTTGGCGATACTGAAATTGGTAGAATCTTATCAAGTCTAACCTCCATTGAGTCATTCTTAGGAATAGTTTAAGTATCTCTTCCTTGAAACCCTTATCTTTTGATATTTTTTGAAAAATCTGTCAGCATTAGGAAAATCTTGTTCCCTCATTTGAAAGGAAGTAGCATGGACAAGCTTTCTCTGAAAGTACGTAAGGCCCCTTGAAGAAACAGCAAACACAACGACCACTGGTGCTTATCCACAAGTAGAGATCCTACAAAGCAGAACCTTGAAGTCATCCCGATTGATCCTTTTGCGACATCTTCAACATTCGGAGACTTTATTCAAGAGAGGATAAGATACCTCTAGGTATTTTATTCTGTGTTTGGTCGTGTACAAAATACACATCAACACTATTTCAACTTGTTGCATGGTTTCTACTTCTCATAGCGTAGATCTTAATTAGATGAATGGAAGACATTATTATTGATGAATAATGGTGAACCTATGTTCATACCACTTGGAGTTTGTTGATTGCAAATTGTAGTGTGTGGTTAAAGTGAACTTGATTAAAAGCTTAACTTCAATCATTGTATGCTCATTGTTCATAATGTTGGTGTGCATGGGTGATATGAAATCATTTGCTTATCCTTAGGAGATTGCACCTTCTTTGTGTAGTTGTTCCTACATGGCAAAGCAAAACTTGGTTTGGTTGCAGCTAATCAACATTGATTTCTTACATTCTTAGGATTAGTATAGGCTTTCTAAACCCTTATCTCTTTTGTCTTTTATTTCCCAAGCAATTAAGTTAGTTTCCACGTTTCGGCATGTTGATGTTTTTTTAATGCACTTCATACATAAAATAAAATACCAAGTATTTTATCCTCTCTTGAACAAAATCCTCTTGAATGCTAAACTATGTGATCAAACGAGGTGACTCCAAGGTTTCTACTATCAGGTCTTGGTTTGATGTGATATAGCTGGAATCACAAGGGGGACTTACGTTTCATGAACATTTGAACTTTGCTGGATTGTGAAATTTACTAAACATGGAAAACAAATAGCAAAAGGGATTAAGGGTTAAGAAAGCTAATTTCCAAAGAATGCAAGAGACTATGAATGACTTAGTGAAACACAACCATGCTTTGTTTCGCCATGCAAGGAACAACTAGCCAAAGTTGGTGCGATCTTCTAAGGAGAGCTAATGATGTTCAAATTACTACCAACAACATAGACACCATCAATGTAATGCATATCAATGAGTGAATAGCAATTGAAGTTAAGCTTATGTAAAGAGTTCAATTGACCATGCAAATTATTTAGCAATCAGCAAAATACAAGTAGTATGAACATGCGAATTTCATCATTAATCATCCACAATAACTTCCATCCATCTAATCAACATCAAACAAATGAGAAGTAGAGACCATGCAAAATGTTGAATCAACACACGAAATTTACTATATCTTCAATGAAAATAATAGGTTTCTTGCAACAAAGTCTTGGCAACAATCTCCTTTTCTTCTACTCTACTCTATTTCTAACTACCTTCTGCTGCTGACTATTAACCTTTACAAATGAGGAGAGCAAACCTTTTATATACTTCTTGTTGAAGTGTTTTTTATGCACAATCTAACATAGAATAAAATACCCAAAAGTATCTTATCCTCTTTTGAACAAAGTTACTCAAATGTTGAAGATTAGCTTAAGGATCACTTGAGACAACTCCAAGGTTCATAAATGTCGGGTCACAATGTGTGGATAAGCTCGTTGGTTTGATGTGATTATGCTGGAATCACAAAGGGGACTTACGTTGAATTGTTGAATGCTTGAATCACTGGAACTTGATCATCTGATGTTGCAATCTTGTGATGCTTTTATCCTAAACTAGCTTGAGTTGAAAAAAGGACAAAAGGAAAGGGTTGAGGAAGTCTAAGCTTACTCCTAAGAATGCAAGAAAATGGGTGAATGATTCAATGGAATCCTATTGGGCGAGGTCTTACCATCAACTTGAACAATTTGACACAAGCTCAGTGCAATCTTCTAAGGGATAATTCAAAGATGTTCAAATCGTTACCATCAAACATTGATTACCATTCAAGTTAATGCATAAACAATGGATGTATAACAATTCGAAGTTAAGCTCGTATCATTCCAGGTGACCACGCAAGGCACACTTACAATCAGCAAGAGGCTAGTGGTATGGACTAAACGGATTCCACACAAATGCATTCAACAATTTTCTCCATTCAATCTAATAAACATGAAAATAAATGAGTTGAGAAGTAGAGACCATGCAACTTGTTGAAATAACACATTAATTCACCATAACATCAATGAAATCATATGCTCTTTACAACAAGATTTTGGCAACAATCTTTGCCTTCTCCTAATCTAACTTCTACTCTAATTGCTATCTGCTATTGAACTATTCTCTATTCCTCTCTTACTAACTATTAACTTTTACAAATGAAGAGCTTGAGCTTTATATAGAGAGCTCATTTTACAATGAATGGCCAGGATTGATTCTCCATCAATGGCCAAGATTCTACAAGGAAAACCCTAATTAGGGTTTGTTACAACAAACTCTAGTCTAGCCAATGAAATAATTAGAACATTTTGACACGACCAATAGATAATAGAGGTAGGTGCCTCGACGTTTGTGCCATCGTGGACAAGTCAAGTTCATTGCATCTAGACGTGCTGAGGTGGAACTTCTTTGATTGGTGGAGTAGTGATTGGGATGATGACTAAGATGCCACTTCAACTTGCATTTGTAGACTTGGTAGATCATCATGAAGGAATGTTGAGCAACATCTCTTGATACTCAACCTTATCCAGCTTCAGCAATGATGATGATGATCTTCTAACTTTGATTAACTCTTCTAAAACTATCTTCTTGAATGTCTCAATCATGGAAGTGCAAAGTATAGATGTTGACTTCCTCTTAGTTTTGGATCTTGAGACTGCCTTGGAATGAACCCTTGATGTCGTAGCTTCTTCTTCACTCTTTTGAAACTACTTTGTGATGCTGTAGTGAGGATTCCTTGAATCTTTCATCTACATCCTTGAATGTGGGTATCATGTTCTGGTATAAGTGAATGTTTCTTGTGTAGTCACCTTCTTGTGTTTGCCTATGAAGTCCTCTTGAGGATGTCTTCCTTCTATCTTTGAAATTTCCTCCTTAGGACACTTGTTCCAATCTTCCTACAACCTGGTTCTTTTGATTTCTTTCTTCACCTCCTGCAAAACAAACAAATGAGTATCAAACACTGTTTGCCCTCTCGGGTGAATAACTTAAAACATATAGATAAAACACGTAATGCAGAATAATAATACCATAGATATCAGATGTAATATAAGAGATGTTATTCCAGTCCTAATCGTTCTTTTTTCATAAGTTACATTCGGAAGTATATAAAGCAGAGAAACGGGACTCGCCCGGACTCGCCCAGAGTCGACGAGTCCGAGTCCGAGTCCGAGTCAGGCTTGCCAAGTCCCAGGGGCTCGAACTCGGACTCGTCCGAGTCTGGCGAGGGCCCAAACTCGCCAAACTGAGCGAGTCCCAAGCCCTGGACTCGGCCGGCGTGGGCATACTTTAAAACACAAAAAAAAATTAGTTTGCAAAGTTTTTTTAAATGCGGTTTTTTATGTTAATTGTCTTCTAGCCCTAAAAGTGACTTTCATTTCATTCACTTGCAAAAAAAGGAAACAAGGGTGCATAGAAGAAAAACCAGCAAGGAGGAAGCTCAAGTTTTCTTCAATTTGTCACATTGGAGCTGCATTGTGTTTCGATTTGGTGCATCAAGAGTTGGATAGGAAGAGTTTGCAGCTCATTTCAAGCTTGTTGTAAGAGGTAAGATTGTTTTTTTGAACATTATTTTGTTTCTTGTATGCAAAAATTCCATTTTCTATTCATTTATTTTGAAAGTTTTACATTTTCTTGTATGCAAGATCTTTTGTATGTTTGTAATTTGTATGTAGCATGTAGTATGTAGTTGTACTATGTAGGGTTGTATGTAGAGTTTGTAAAAAAAAAATTTTAAAAAGTAGGGTTTGACAAACCCTACAATTAAAAAAAAAAAATTTACAAACCCTACTTTAGTTTTTTTGAATGTATGTATTAATTTTATTTTGTATTTGTAATGTTTTATTGCGGCAAACTTCACTTTATTATTTGCCTCAACTTCAAGTTTCACAAAACTATCCTAAAATGTCTACTTCAGCTTCTAGACCCCCCATGAGAAAGGACCCTGCTTGGAAATATCATGAGGATTTTCCAGGGCAAGGAAAGGGGCAAACAAAATGTATGTTTTGCAAAACAATATTCCATGGAGGTATATATAGGCTGAAATACCATATTGCTAGTGTGCGTGGACATGATGCCGAACCATGCCTAAAAGCAGTCCCCGAGGCCGTACGTGATTGTTATGTAATGGTTGAGGAGATTGAAAGAAAAAATAAACAAAAGGAGGATCGAGCGGCCATTGGGAGAGAAACAGTTTTAGGAAGAGGGACACAGTTAGGTTGTGTTGGAGGCCCTTCTTCCTTACCTCCATATCGTCCCACTCAGTTTGCTACTGCTAGTGCTTCCGTTTCTGCTTCTGCTTCTTGCCACCGCCACTTCTCATGCTCCTACCACTAGTAGTTGTAGTGGGAATGTTACCATTGGACCTAGGATTCGTAAATCTAGGTTGGATTCCTTCTTTGTGCCTTGCACTACTCCTGGGTCCCAACCGTCGCTTGAGGGCATGGGTTGGAACAAGGAGGTCCATGATGCTGCTAAAATGGCAGTTGGCAGGTTTTGGAGCTACAGCTGTATTCCATTCTTTGTAGCCAGGTGAATGTTTTACTAACTTTTATGTTTGATAACTTTGATTGTTTTAATTTTTATACTTAACTTATCTCATTGAGTTTCTTTGCGACAGATCTCCTTATTGGCAACAAATGGTTGATGCCATTACCATATGCGAGGCAGGGTTCAAAGCCCCTAGTGAGAGTGATTTGAGGGGACCCATTTTGTCTCAAATGGTGGATGATGTGAAAAAGGATTTAGATGAACAACACCACATATGGAGCACTAAAGGTTGCACCATCATGACTGATGGTTCGACGGATAGAAGAAATAGAACTCTCCTTAATTTTCTTGTTTCTTCCGCAGGTGATTGATTAATTTTAGTTTCATAGTCTTTAATTTTATTTTTTTTATGTAATGGTTTATTGAATAATCATTGACCTAGCTTAATTTTTTTATTTCAGGGGGCACCGTTTTCATCAAGTCCATTGATGCCTCCGCCCATTGCAAGAATGCCACCTACCTATGTGAGCAGATAGAGGAGGTGATTGAAGATGTGGGTGAGGAGAACGTGGTACGGGTGGTGACCGACAATGCAGCAAATTATGTTGCTGCGGGTAAACTTTTGATTACAAACTAATTTTGTTTGCAAATTAATTACTATCTTGTAGTTTGTACTTTGTACCTCCATTAATTACAATTTACAATGCAACAAATTATGTTGCTGCAGGTAGACTATTGATGGAGAGGCACCCATCTATAGTTTGGACTCCATGTGCTGCTCATTGCATTGACCTCATGTTGGAGGATATTGGAAAAATCCCATGGGTCAAGAAATGTGTAGAAAGGGCAAGAAATGTCTGCAAATTTGTATATAATCATTCATGGGTGTTGGCTCTTATGAGACAATACACAGAGCAGAAGGAGTTGCATCGTCCAAGAATCACAAGATTTGCCACAAACTTCCTCACATTGCAGTCCATGCTTAGGTCTAAGTCTACCTTGAGACATATGATTGTTGGTGAGGAGTGGTCTTCCTCATCCTATGCTACCACCCCTGCAGGGATAGATATGGCAGACTGCATTTTTGATGAGCAAGGCTTTTGGGTCCCTTGTGATGAGATAGTGAAGGTAATTTTTTTATAAATTCTACAATTTAACTTCATGTTTTATAACTTATTATATGTATTCTCTTATTTGCTCATTTTTCTAAATTACACAATATTTTCAATTTTGCAGTTTGTTAAGCCCTTGGTGGTTTTGTTGCGAGTTGCGGATGGAGATAAGCCCGCAATGGGCTATATATATGAGGGCATGGATAAGGCGAAGGAGGCCATCAGATTCATCTATGGAGCAGATGAGAGCAAGTATGGTCCCATTTGGGAGATCATTGATAGGAGATGGCATCATCAGCTTCATAGGCCCATCCATGCGGCAGCCTATTATCTGAATCCAGCATTCCGTTTTATCCCTTCTTTCAAGGCTGATGTGGAGTTCCTTAATGGGCTATATGCAATCATGGAGAAGATGGGACCTGCTGGTACTTCTCAGATAGACCTTTTTCGAGAGCTACAGATGTTCTCAGATGCACAAGGGGAGACCTTCTCTCGTCCTGTCGCCAAAGACAGTAGGACAACTATGATGCCAACTAAAAATAAATTGTAAGGCTTAATTTTAGTTTTATTCAATACTATATTGTAACTTGTTAAATGAGTTCATGAGTGAGACTGATTTTATTTTTTTTTCTCATTTCAAACTCAGATCATTGGTGGAACTTTTTTGGTCCAAAGACACCAAATATTCAAAAGTTGGCCATTCGCATCTTGAGCCAACCATGCAGCGCATCAAGTTGTAAGCGCAATTGGAGTATGTTTGAGCACATACACTCCAAGAGGCGCAATAGATTATCTGTGGAGAAGATGAATGATCTCGTCTTTGTTCACTACAACCTCCGCCTGAGAATGAGAAAGAATGCAGTAGTTGACATGTCTCCTATCATTCTAGATGAGGTTGATCTTGAAGCAGAGTGGGCCAATGAGAATCAGACAGCTCCTGGGACTCCTACAGCTGTATTTAGTGATGATGACATTGATTGGATTGACCAGGTAGACATAGAGGCTGAGGCTGTAGCCATGGCAGAGGAGGAGCATAGGGCACAAGCAGAGACAGGAAACACTAAGACTCAGAGTGACATAGCTGTTCTTGATGTTGGCAAGCATGACACAGCTGTTCCTGATGTTGGTGAGCATGGCATGGTGTCACAGGGAGCGACTATGGCTGCTGAATCATCCAGGACCTACTTTAAACGCCTTCGCAGGGGGCCAGGGCGAGATGATGCACGGCCCTCTGAGCCATAGGCTTGTACACTTGTTGTTGTATTTAGTATTTACTATTTACCTTTGGTATTTGTGTGAAACATTTGATGATGATCATATAATGACATGGATTTTTTATTCCATGAGTTTTGTAATATTGTATACATTTGACAATATTTATATATCTATGTTTGTTATTTTCTTCAGCTACAATTTGCGTTTATGCTTATGTGATTGATGCATACTTGTGTATGTAATCAAATGAGCCGAGTCTGATGATGTTTTTGTGTCTTTAAGGTGTATTCAATAAAGGGTGTCTAAAACAAGTTTTAAATCTTTAAAAATCTCTAAAATTCTTGAGTTTTTCACTTTCCCGAGTCCAGCCGAGTCTGCCGCCGAGTCCCGAGTCCGAGTCCGAGTTGGCCGAGCCGAGTCCGAGCCGAGTCCGAGTCCCGTTTCTTTGATATAAAGATACCAAGGGGGTGCAAGCGCCAACCGTTGCACCGCAACTGCCACCCCTCAGTTGCCAACTAACCAAGACAATTACAACTTAATTAACTAGTTTTATTTCCATGTACAATATTGCCGCCAACATCATCCCCCCCAAAAGAAAAGAAGTCGTCTTCGGACGACTTAATACAAAATAGAAATGACATTAAACAGAACTGCTGACGCCAGTCGAGCCCAAAACTTATACACTTGCTGCGTCCTCACCTGAAAACCCTTGGCTGCTACCATCCGATGCTCAAGTGCCTCTTTGACATCACAGTTCTCCTGTGCCTAAACCAAACTTATCTGCAAAACATGCTTTTCAGTCTCAACCTCCACCAACTGTTACTCAAATGGTACTGTCTCCCTAGCCAATTTGTCCTCGATAGCCACCCGCGCTGCCCTCTTGGCATCCAACTCATGGGTACGCTGGGCTATGTCTCACGGTAGTACTGCCTCCAACCTGGTGGTCAACTCCTCTCGAGCCCTCTCTGCATCCACCAAGGCAACCTCACGTCCAACCGAGACATACTCCAAGTTCCTCAAGCGTATCATTCCTACCTGGAGGTGGCCACAACCCTTTGGCACAAAGGCTAGGAGATGCCTCAAATCCTCCATCACACTCCCCAAAGGCTGCTAACTGAACTGAATAACTCTCTACTGTCATACAATTGCGTGGACCTGCAATGCCTTCCCTCAAACTCTGTTTGTTCCCAACCTCTAAATCTGTCTCCCTCTATGGCTTATGGCTTCCCCGCCAATGCTTAGCTGCAGGTTTCTTTCTCACAGTACGAACAACCACAACACTTACCGTGACATCTCCAATGCCCTTCGTCCAACTCCAACAAGTGTACTGTAGCTCAAAAATAAACTGGGGTCTGGGGGCCGTGCCCCCAGCAGGGTCTGGGGCAACGCCACCGCGGGGTCTAGGGCAGCGCCCCAGCGGGGTCGAGGGGCAACGCCCCTCGCAGGGTCCGGGAGCAGCTCCCCAGGTGCGCAGTACAGGGCGAGGTCGAGGGGCAGCACCCCTGCCGCCAAGACCAATTTACAACCTTCAGAACCATACAAAAGTCCATGGCGCGCATCATTTCTGTGATATTTTATGATGTCAAAACCCTTCTTCTACACTGCAATATTTTCAGTGTCCAGGCTCCAGATGTCATCGAATAATTTTTCAATATGGTCGTCGTCATTTTTTTTATTTTATTTTTTGTTTCCCCTGTAATGTCCCCGATGGCACCCCGGCCATACAACCTCCCCGTACGGTCAACAACCTCCTTATCGTACGGACACACCTCCAGCGTACGGACAACTTCCCGTGCGGTCAATATCCCTCCACCGTACGGCTGTGTTTGTTTGTGCGGTGTACCTGGCGTGCGGGTGTCCACCGCACGGTGGTATCCACCGTCAGTGGTCCACCACACGGTGGTCCCACTGTTCGGTGGTCCACCGCATGGTGGTCCCACTATTTGGTGGCTCCACCGCCGATAGTCCACCGTACGGTGGCCCCCACCATCGTGCGCCTCCTTTTTTTCCAGCCGTACGATCAACTGTCGTACGGACCCATACGGGTTTTTTTTTTTTATAATCTAATTGTCGAGAGTCTTCGGCTCGGGTCCCATGCCTCTGGGATTGCCCTTCATCCTTCTCGGTTTTCCTCGCCCGAGAGTCTCCTGCTGTGGTCCTGTGCCTCTCGAGTGTCCAGCCGGCCTCTCGGGTCCCCTGCGCGCTTCGCGTGGTAGGGTTTCAATTTGGACCCGTTGGTGCAAGTCTATTTTCAATGGCCATCCGAAGACCTGGAACCACAAATTTTACGGCAACCATGGTCTCCTTCCCGTACATAAGAAGAAGAAGAATAATAAAGATGTTGAAGGCTGCGGCCTTCCACACAGGGTTCCAATCATTGCCAATAATCTTAAGGGATTATCTACGTCATCGAGGTTTGGGGCGTCTCCCTTCCAATACTCTCTATATTTTGGCAGGTTCACCTCCTTTGTTGCTTGCTCTGGTTCCTCTACTTCGAGCCTGTAGCTCTGGAACATTTCGTAATCCTCCATTTGCCATGGAAGAGCCCGTTCAATGACCCTGTCTCATCCTCGGAGCACTCTCCTAGTTTGAGAATCCCTTCGTCGTTGGGCTCCCTGCAGCCCTGTCCTTCGTCCCTCGGGTCGTCTTTTCCTTCATCCTCCAATTCCAAAGATGATGTCAGTTCCTCGTCAACAACCTGGGTCCTCAGATCAATGGTGTACTTCTGCCCCCTTTTCTCCATAGATGTTCTTTTTCCAGTCGTGGTTCACCTTTGCTGTAACCAGCCACCCTCTACCTAAGATGGCATCGTACCCCTTCTTCTTGAGTGGGATTACCACAAAATCTAGTATGAAAGTGTGTGGGAGAAAAAGTGACACTAAGCAAACATGCCCTAATCTCACTTTCAACCACACACTTGTGGAATACGAAAGAGCCTAGAGGTATCACACAATTGGCTACTTCTTCTTGTGAAAGAGAGAGCCACGGGCTACCTATTAGGATTTCTATTCCTTTGTTGTAATTGAAAGATAAAATGATGCAAGTTCAATTCCTAACCCCAAAATGCAAGTATGAACTAATGACAAGATTGCAGAATTGAACTTAAACAATGGAAAGCTGTAAATACAAGGATAAGACAAGAATGCAAATGCGTACTCGGAGTTAAAATCTGACTGAAAATGTTCGGGACGGGGGCGCGAGCACCACTGTCCTGATTCTGCCCCTGAAACTGCTCCAGAAACTATTGTTTTGCACTCTGGAAAAAGCTGTCAAAAATGCTAAAAATGTTGTCTGTCAGGAGGACCAGGGCGCCCAGCGCCCCTGTCCCAGGGACCAGGGCGCCCCACGCCCCTGTCCTGGTCTTTTGCTCTGAAATTTGGTGCGGAGTGCTGTCTCGACCTGCTATTCCCGGATCTGCAACCTGCGGCGTCATCCGAGTCCCGAAACCTGCACTTATATCTGAAAAAATGTTTGGGCGGCTATATAGGGTTTTGCCTTAGTCAAACCCCCGCTTCGGTGATTTCCACCTCCACGAATAGCCAAGTTGTATTGTAAAATGTATTGTGTGTGCAGACCTAGTGTGTGTGCAAGGTCCTAAGATGCAAGTAAGCAAACTAGAGCAACCTAGAAAGTAAACCCTAATTGCTCATAAATGATAATGTAAATGCTCTAAATCAAGATGCAAAGTGATCTAAAGCATGAATAAAAGATATGTTGAAGCTTATGCAAAGACATGAAAACAACATGAAATCATACCCAACCCTCAAGGGAGGAGTACAAGCCAATCTTCAGTCGGTAATCTCCTATTGTTCTTCAATGTCTTCCAAGCCCTAAATGGATGAATGAAATTGATAAATGCTTGATAGAAGGATGTTGAATGTTGTTGAAGTCTTCAAAGATCTGCTCTTTTGCTGCATAGAAGGTCCTTGAAAGCCAAAAATTCTGATCCTTTCAAATGAAGAAAGAGAGCTCTTATATATGAAACCCTAGGTCTTAATTTCAACTTTTGGCCGACCTAGAGATTGAATATCCCGCCAATTTCTTGGGGTTAAGCTTTATTTTATGATTGGATCGCGCTCCTAAAATTTCGGGAAAAATGCCCGGGACCATGTGCACTCCGGGCGCCATGGTCCTCTCCGGGCGCCATGGTCCCGACAACTTTTCACCAAATTTTCAAGGCCGTCGGATATGATGATTTTAGAGAGAATCCCGAAGTTACAGCTAATTTCGAGATGTTTTGACCCCCGAAATCAAGCCCCCAAGTTCAAAATAGGACCTAATTAGGGTTTTTGATTAAATGATGTATTGGAAGAATAAAATGAAAGGGGCACACTTTAATGAAAGGGCCCAACTTTATGATGTGGGAGATGATGAAATAGAACCTTAGACCTAATTAATTTGACTAATTAAGTGCTAAAGGGGAAATGCAATGCAAAATGCAAAATGCGCCAAGGCGGGTGCTAAACTAGGTGTGAAATTGTACCACCTTAGCAAGTGCGTACAATTTACGACGCTACAGAAAGGTTGCGTGCCGATGGTGACCGGCTGGGCCATCAGGGTGCCGAGTGGCTTGATGCCGTGTTGGTCTGCACCTACCAAGTTGAACGTGGGTGGCCATAGTTTTGGCTTCCCCAGCTTCTTCCACGTATCCTCTGGCAATACATTCACCCCCGAACCTCCGTCCACAATGGTGTCTTTGAGGATAGCCCCGAGAATTCCCATCTCTACTACAACAGGATGCCGACCAATATTTAAGGCCAACAACATTGGGTCAGCCGAGGGGCTGACCGAAACTTCCACCCGTGTGGCACACAAAGGTGCCTGCGCAGTGGTTTGTATGGAACTAAAAATGGTGGTTCTTAACTATGGCATTGTTTCTAGAAGGTCCTTTACCCTTATAGGTACTTCCATCTGCAATACTTGCCCAATGATGTTATTTTCCGCTTCCGTACGGGATGATGTACTCGCCACCTCGTTGTCCCGTCGTTCGGTCGTCATCTCACGTTCAATATTGGCCTTTGCCTCCCGTAATCTCTCCTTCTCCGTACGAGGGTCGAGATAAGTGGCTTTTTTCGTTTGGGCGCGGGTGATCGCCAGTACTTCTTTCTCACCAGTCTTCTCAGCCTTCTCAATGTTGAGGAGATTAACCCCTGCCTGTGGGCAATTTGTGTCCTCATGGTCGCCTGGCCCACACCATTGACAGAGGTACTGAGGGGTGGCTTCCTTCGTGCAATTACGGGCAAAGTGCCCCCACTGATTATAGGCCCTACATTGGATAATTGGCCGGCCCTTGGCATCATACTGGATACGGCTTCCATTATTGTTATTGTTGCTATTCCTTCCGTCGTCGCGTCTGTTGTCCCGGTAACCTCCAGATGATGCCATTGTGTTGGTTTGCTGGGCCATACCTGCTGGTGCGGATGTTGTGGCCTGCTCCGTGAACAACACTTGGCTCATTTGCGTACTTCGGGTTTTCATGTTGTATGGGCATTCCTTGGTGGAGTGTCCCATCACTTGGCAAATCTCACAGAATGCCTTCTTCAGGCAAGTACCCTTTGTGTGCCCCTCCTCTTTGCACTCAGTGCACCATATGTCCCCTTCGGTCCGACTAGTGCTTCTCATTGTTTTGAATTCCCTCCTCATTCGCTCCATGTCTTTCCAGACCGCTTGCACCCGTTTGCCAGCCTCGCTGTCACTACTTCTTTCCTGTGACGAGTCATCCTCCTCGGACGAGCTATCCTTCTTCTTTTTCTTCGATGTCTTGGTCTCGCTCTCGAGATCCATCGCTCTATTGTATGCGTCTTCGTACGATGTAGGTGGAACAATTTTCATCTTCTTTCAGAGGGAATGTTTTAGTCCCTCCACGAACCATCGCTTTTTCAACCCATCTACTGGTTGATTCTACATTTTTCCCAATAGTTCCTTCAGCCGCCGACTATAGGCTCAGACGGTCTCATTCTTGTTCTGCTTTGTTCCATAGATCTCGGCGACTATTTCATTGTCATCTCTCAAGAGGCGGAACTCTATCCCAAACTCCTCCTTCAAGTCGGGCCATGTGCCGACTTTGGCCTTATCCATGTCTAAGTACCAGTCTATGGCCACTCCCCTTAAAGTTGCTAGGAACTGTGTTACCCATTCGTTTTGGTCGGTAACACCGTTCGCTGACCATATGGTTTCGCACGTTCGACAATGGCAGACGGGATCTTCCTTCCCGTCGCCATTGAACTTCGGCAGTTTCTGTTTACTGGCCATCCCACCGCTCGGTCTCGCTCCTCTAGTGCCTTGTGTGCTTGTACTTGGTGATCCTCCGCCTCCGCCTCCTGCACCTGACCCTCCACTCATGGGTCCTCTGGAGAAGGTTGTTGACCCCGAACCGAACAAATTGCCTCCCATACGGTACCCTTGTGCTCCCTCGGCACCGTCGGCCGTACCGTCACCTTCGGTCGTCTCCCTCCGGTTGTCCTCCGAAATGGACAAATTCTTTAGTAGGTCTCTAGTAGCGTCGATCAAGTTTAGATTTCGCCTTGTTTGTTCCACCAACTCTTCGCGACTTCTTACCCTACGGTGGTGGTATTCAGGCGAATTGTAGAGTTCGCCTTCGGTACCCTCCATGACTCCTAGGTTCCCTTCGGGCAACCCTACGACAGTGTAGAGAGTGTACTTCTCTCCGTCTATCTCTGCCTCCGCAACCTCCATGACACCTCCTAGGTTCCCTTCGAGCAACCCCTCGGTCGGTTGTCCCTCGGCAAGCTGCCTTTAGCCTACGCCTTCGTTTTACTTGCTGCTCCAAAATCAAGGCCCTCTGTGCGACCTCCCACTCGTCCATTTCTGCTTTTTTTATTTCTATCTTTATTTAATACATTGGACATAAATCACTTCCGTACATAGCAAGCACATGCCATGTACACAAAAAAAACTTTTTTTTTTTTTTTCCTTTCGGCCATAATTTATCTCAACATTGTGTCGAGATTATTACAGGGTTCAATTTCCCCTTCGCCGATTGTTCTGTGGGCGCGTCGTCGGCCTCTGGGTTCATCTCACCAACGGGTAGGCCCATCGCGTCCGTGCGCCATCCGCGTCTTTCGTTCCTGAGTACGTCTAGGCAACGGCGCCAAATGTTTGCCCTCTCGGGTGAATAACTTAAAACATACAGATAAAACACGTAATGCAGAATAATAATGCCATAGATATCAGATGTAATATAAGAGAGGTTATTCCAGTCCTAATCGTTCTTTTTTCATAAGTTACATTCGGAAGTATATAAAGATACCGAGGGGGTGCGAGCGCCAACCGTCGCACCGCAACTACCACCCCTCGGTTGCCAACTAACCAAGACAATTACAACTTAATTAACTAGTTTTATTTCCGTGTACAATATTGCCGCCAACAAACACATGATATATACCTTCTATATAACCTCCTAATTTGACATGATTTCTGATTTTATGTGTTGCAGGTATGATGAGTGCATTGGGAAGGAATTTCGCTCCTACCAGGGAGGAATGGAAGTAAATTTTCGCTCCAGTTAGAGAGCAAAGGAAGTAGCCCTCAAACTCATCGTTTAGCTAGTTTTTATCAATTCCTTGTCTTTGCATCAACTTAGACCTTGTGGTTTTGCCTTCCTAGTGTATAGATGCGTTAAATTAGCCTTAAGGAAAGCCTTAGAAGGGATTTCACTCCTGGATCAGGGCAATGGAAATGAAATTCGCTCCAACTTGTGAGCAATGGAAGTGATAAGAAACTCAACTCTCTCGGGTAAATTTCACCAATTTCACATTCTTATGCCTCGAAATCGCTATCTCTTCCATGTGAAATGCTTGAAATTGACATCCAAACTGCCATGGGAAGATTTTCGCTCTCAATGAAGGGCAATGGAAGGCAATTTCGCTCCACTCCAAGGGCAATGGAAGTGATCAAAAACTTCATTCATTCTCTTCAATCCATCAACTTCAAACCTTAGGTTCTAGTCATCCATGTATGACAATAGATCAAATTAACCTTAAGAAAAGCTTTGAAATCAACTTCATTTCAATCCAAATGCATAAGAAGAGTATTTCGCTCTCAATGGGAGGCAATGGAACAAGAATTCACTCCTAGAGAGGAGCAAAGGAATTTTTTTGGTACTTAGACAAATTCTTGCTCACTTGCTCTCAAGTCATCTCTTCAATTTAAGCCTTCACGTGCAATAATTGTCAAATTCTCTTCACCAAACTTCTTGTACATGATTTCACTCCAAGGTAGAGGCAGTAGAAGTGAATTTCGCTCCTAATGAGGAGCAATTGAAGTGTTTTTTCTCTCCTAGAGAGGAGCACGTGAAGTAGATTTCGCTCCAAAGAAGGAGCACTTGAAATGTTTTTCACTCCTAGAGAGGAGCACTTGAAGTAGATTTCGCTCCTAGAGAGGAGCACTTGAAATGATTCCTCGAAGTCGAAGTCTTGCTCACTATCTTTTATTCATGACAACTCAAATGCACTAAATCATGCTCATTCAAGGCTCTAGAGGCAAATTCGATCCGAGGGAAGAGCACATGAAGTAAATTTCGCTCCAAAGAAGGAGCACTTGAAGTGAATTTCGCTCTGAACTTAGAGCACTTGAAGTGATCTTCAAACTTGGAATTGAACTCGCTCTTACTCACTTCCCTTCATTCTATAGGTTCTAACCTTAAATCTTTTAACCATTGATTAATGAAAACATGTCAAACTAACCTCAAGAAGGGCTTTAGGGGAATTTCGCTCTGAGACTTGAGCACATGAAGTAGTATTCGCTCCTACTGGGGAGCACCTGAAGTGGATTGAAATTTGACACTTAGCACTTCCTTGTTCACTCTCCTTCATTCCATATATTTAGGTGTTTCAAACTAAGCTCAATGTGCATTCTAGGAACAATTTCGCTCTCAATAAGGAGCACTTGAAGAGAATTTTGCTCCCAATAAGGAGCACTTGAAGTGAATTTCGCTCCAAAAGAAGAGCACTTGAAGTAGCTTAAAAATGCACCTTTGAGTTGAATCTCATAGTTTTATGCCTTAGTTTATGCTCCTCTACGCCAAAAGTCTTTAAAACTCACCTTGAATGTGACTTCGCCTTCAACCTGAGGCACTAGAAGTGAAATTCACTCTGACAAAGGGGCAATTGAAGTGAATTTCGCTCCAAAAGAGGAGCACTTGAAGTAACCCTTACTAGCAATCTCTCTTCACTCCTTGGTTGAATTCATGATAAACTTTACTTCTTCTATGATCAAAATGTTGTTAAAGGCTTATACTCTCACTCATTTCCCTCAAATGTTGCTCAAGAAGTTGACATCGCTCCCAACTAAGAAGATTCGCTCCAATTAGGGAGCAAAGGAAGTTGCCTATGCACTTGACCTGATTCAAGGTTATTGATTTTGCATTGCGTTCCTTGCTCAAATTGAGACATTGCACAATGATTAGAGGCATCTTGAGCGACTTGGAGAGCTTGGAAAGGATTTCACTCTTAATGAGGAGCAATAGAAGCAAAATTCGATCTACTAGGGACCAATTGAAATTTTTATATACTAAGTCAAATTTTCGATTCTGAAGATCATCTCTCGCTGGGATGTATATAAGCCACCTGGATGATGAAAGAAACATTTACATTATTGATTGGACTTGCTCTTTGAGGGTTCCTACATCAAACCTCTTTCTCCATAAAATCACTTCATTTTACCTATGTGTTGTGACGTATTCACACATCGCCCCATTACAAATGGGGACCCGTACTTTTTGTTTTCTAGGTTGGTTTTCTTGCCTTGCTCATTTGTGTCTTGGCTATTGATCTTTGCATTAGAATTGCCAGAGAGCTTATTTGAATAGGATGCTCTCGTTAAGTTGAGATGAACCAATGGGTGGCCCAGGTCAGGGTCTCTTTGAAAGCCCTCTTTAGGTCTGACCTTGGTTTAGTTTTGGGGTTAAGTCTTGATTAGGATGACGAAGTAAAGATCAAATGCAATCATGAAGGAGAGAATGGAGGGAGTTAAAGATTTCTTCACTTAGTTTGATGAAGTCCTTTTACTTCTAGGCTTTGATTGGCATGGAACTGACCTATTTGCCCTTAGAAAATGCCTAATGATCAAGTCTAGACTTGAAAGTTTGACAAGAAGAAGAGAAATTTGTGCTAAAAGGCCAAATTTGCTCTTGACCCTTCCAAGGGTACAGGAGCGAATTTCTTGAGAAAGAGATTACTACCTTAGATTCTTGCACTTCAAGGTCTTGTTTGATGCAAATATACTTGTCTATCCATTCGGAGGAGCATGATGTTGAAACTTGAACATGAAAACTTGAGCAAAGGTGGAGAATTTGAGCTAGAAGGCCAAATTCGCTCCTAACCCTTCCAAAGGTGCAGGAGCGAATTCCTCCTAAACTCCCTTTGCCCTCCTTATTTAGATGAAATCCCACTCTAGAATGATTAATTGAGGGGGATTAGCATGAATTCACCCTTGGGGATGCCTTTGGACAAACTTAGACTTGGTAATTTGGAGAGTAAGTCAAGAATTTGAGCATTATTGCAAAATTTGCTCCTGACCCTTCCAAAGGGACAGGAGCGAATTTCCTTAGACTCTTCTCTTGCCCCCAGTTTGGATCATGAACCTTCTTCCCATGGTTTGAGTGAGAGAGAAAATGATCTATCCATGCCTTTGAAGGTGAGTTGACAGGAAGTTGAGCGAGGAAATGTGAAGAATTTGAGCTCTAAAGCCAAATTCGCTCAGGACCCTTCCAAAGGGTCAGGAGCAAATTCTCTTGAAGCCTCCTTTTGTTCCTAATTTGTATCAAGCTTAGGCTCCAAAGCCTTGATTGAGGTCAATTGAACTTAAAGGTACCCTTAAACAAGCATTGGATTGAATTGTGGTTGTAAAATATTGAGAATTTGGGTAAAAACATTAAATTCGCTCCTGACCCTTCCAAAGGTAGAGGAGCGAAATTCTTCAAAGACCCCCTTTTTCACCCAAAGCATTGAAAGGATTTTGTTCTAAACAAAGTAGAAGAGCAAGGACATGAGGCTTGAACATGAAGACTTAAGGTATATTCAAGAATTTGAGCTAAAGAGCTGAATTCGCTCCGGAAGGGACAGGAGCGAATTTCCTTAGATCTCCTCCCTTGGTCTTAGCTTAGACCATTACCCTTGCTTCTCAGCCCTAATCGAAGGAGTGACCTATCTATGCCTTGTGAGGAAATTCAAACAAGATTGGATGATGAAAATTGAACCATGAAGCCAAATTCGCTCCTGACCCTTCCAAAAGTACAGGAGCTAATTTCCTTAGATTTCCCTTCTTGCACCTAGTTTGAACCATAAAACCTTGCTCCCATGGTGATTGGAAAAAGATTAATGACTTAAAGTGAATTGAGACCTAGTTGAATGCCCTTGGACCTTGAAAGAGTTAGGAATTTGACCAAGATTGCCAAATTCACTCTTGACCCTTCCAAAGGGACAAGAGCGAATTTCCTTAGATCTCCCTTGGTGCTCCTTGTTTGGGCCAAAATCTTTGTTCCTATGGCGTGATTGAGAGAGGATTGATGTATACATGCCTTTGAAGTGAAGTGATGAAAATGTTAGGAATTTGAACATAATTGCCAAATTCGCTCCTGACCCTTCCAAAGGTACAGGAGCGAATTTCATTAGAGGGTCATGTACCTTCAAAGCTACCCAGGCGAAATTCTTGAAAAAGCTAATTCTTGACCTCAAACAATTGAATGAATCCCGTTTTGAACAGATTTGAAGGCAAATTAACATGATCTTTATGAGAGAAGGGTTGGAAAAGACAAGTATAAGGTAAGTTATGAGGAGTGAAGTATGAATTGAGCCCTATACCTCAAATTTGCTCCTGACCCTTCCAAGGGTACAGGAGCGAAGTCCTTCAAAGGACCTAACTCTTCACCAAAAACATTGGATGGATCCCGTTTGGAGTAGATTTGAGGTCCAATTGACATGATCTTGATGTGAGAAGGATTCAAGGGTCAAGTCTAAGATAAGATCATGATAAATGAAAGGTGAATTGAAATTAAGAAGAATTTCGCTCAGGATCCTTCCCAAGGTACCAAAGCGAAATGCATTGAGCTTAAGATGAAGTTCGCTCATGTACCTTCCAAGGGTACAGGAGCGAAATTCCTTGGGAGAGAGGGTTTAGCTAATGAAATTGTGTTGAAGGTCTTCTTAAAGGTGATTCTAGTGTTCAAGCAATCCTAAGAACTATGAATTTGAGAGTGCTTTCATTTGAAAAGTGAGAAAACTTGAGACAACTCCTAATTCACGCATGTACCTTCCAAGGGGTCCAGAGCGAAATTGATCCTAGTGCCTTCTTGTTGATGGTTTGAAGTGAGAAATACCATGTTAGGATGAATATATCATATGTGCTTGACACCATCTTTTGTTTGTTTTGCAGATCTACAAGACCAAGTTGGAAGGAGAGTAGGCAAGGACAAGGACGGCCTCTTCAAACCTCATCATCATTAAGGACACCTCAAATGCATGGAAGGAGACCCAAGGTGCTTCTAGGGTGAAAGGACTTCGAATGATCAACAATTACAAGCAATAGAGCAAGATATTCTCAAGGACCTCATTCTATCACATGGAGAAATCACAAGATGTCAGAGGAGAAGGAGTGACTTGACCATGACTTCCTATCACCACTACGTGAAATCAAGAGGAGGCCTCATCAAACACAAGAGAGTCAAGAAAGGGTACACCATTCATCATGTACAAGGACGAAGGAGGATCAACCAAGGTCAGTGCAAGGGTATGTTGAAGAAGCAGATAATTTCAGAAGAGTTAAATCAAAGTCCTCTTCTTATCATCATCACATTGAGTATCAAAAGAGATACGACGTTCCTTGACTAAGCAAGTGTAGGATAAGGTGGCATCCTAGTCACTATTCCTCCGATCAGAAGGCTTCACATCAGCGTGCCCAGATTCGATGAACCACACTCATGCATAGAGGCACAAACTCCGATGTACCTACCCCTATTTCCTATTGGTTCTCATGCATTGAATGTAATTTTCTCATTGGCTAAAGGAGTTTGTTATAACAAACCCTAATTAGGGTTTTCATCTTGTAATCCTAGCCATTGATTGTAAATCAATCAGAGCCATTGAAATGTAAAGAGCTCTCTATATAAAGCTCTGGCTCTTCATTTGTAAAGGTTAATAGTTAATAGTTAGTCAATAGTTGGTTAATAGCTAATAGTAAGTATAATAGAATAGCAAATAAAATAGCAATTAGAGTAGAGTAGGAGAAGGAGGCAAGAGATTGTTGCCCAAAATTGTAAATAAACTTCATTTTTCATTGAAGTTAAGGTGAAATGTGTTGTTTCTTGCAATATGCATGGTTTCTTGTTGGATCTTCATATTAGATGGTAGATGATTAGATTGAATGAAGGAAATTGTTGAATGCACTCGTGTGGAATCCACCTAGTCCATACCACTAGCCTCTTACTGATTGTAAGTGCGCCTTGTGTGGTCAACTAGCATTGAATGAGCTTAATTTCGAATTGTTATACGTACATTGTTCATGCATTAACTTGAATGGTGATCAGTGTCTAATGGTGTAACGATTTGAACATATTTGAAGCGTCCCTTAGAAGATTGCACTAAGTTGGTGTCAAATTGTTCAGTTTGATGGTGAGACCTAGCCTAGTAGGACTCCACCTAGTCGTTCATCTATCTTCTTACATTCTAGGTCTTAGATTAGACTCTCTAAACCTTGCACCTTTTGCTATTTCTTTATCTCCCAGTGAGTAGTTAGGACTCAAGTTCCAACAAATTAAGCGTTCAAGCAATCAAATGTAAGTCCCCTTGTGATTTCAGCATAATCGCATCAAACCAACAGAGCTTATCCACACTTAGAGACCCTACATACCAGAACCTTGGAGTTATCTCAAGTGATCCTTATGCGAATCTTCAGCATTTGAGTGACTTTGTTCAAGAGAGCATAAGATACCTTGGTATTTTATTTTGTGTTCGCATGTGCATAAAAAACACATCAACACTATGTTACCCTGAGTTTCCGAGAC
The DNA here is from genome assembly GCF_030272615.1 of Cryptomeria japonica. Classification (NCBI taxonomy): domain Eukaryota; kingdom Viridiplantae; phylum Streptophyta; class Pinopsida; order Cupressales; family Cupressaceae; genus Cryptomeria; species Cryptomeria japonica. The sequence continues at coordinate 805,113,810 of NC_081411.1, forward strand.
ACGTACAGTAGGGGACGGCGGGATGCGTTTCTGGGATGGCAAATTTTTTTGCCAAATTTGGGGACGGCAGGGGGACGACAAAGGGGACGGCTATATAAAATATAGGGAAAATTTAAAATATATAGGAAAATTCTAAATGTTCATATGAAAACATGGATAAAGCATGCATATATACATTAAATTCATATGAAAACATGGATATAGCATGTGTATGATACTATGAAAACATTTTAGAATGTAAATTCTGAACATACAACATTGTCAATACTCGATATGCAATTATGCATTCATAATTCAGAATTTCAATTCGTTCACATTGTCAATATGCATATCATAATAGATATTAAAAAAATAACATACAAAATGTTAAAATGCCCAAAGGCTACACTGCTGCCCTATAGTTTCATTGTCAATTACGATATGAAAATCAAAATAGTACTAATGAATTAATATGTTTTTATTTTGATTTCCTATTTATTAATTTTAAATTTTTAAATGTTTAACAATTAATTTAACAATTTAATATTTTCTATTTATAATATGAATTAATTTTAAATGTTTGATATGAATTAAATTTTAATAAATTTAAAATTTAATTAATGTTGCCTTTTAATTTTTTAATAACAATTTGAATTAATAGGGGCCCATAATAGAAAATTATAAAAAAAAAAAAAGAAAATACGCCATTTTTTATTTTTTTAATAGTCTTTGATGTGGGGGACATCTCGTCGTTCCCAAGACAGATTGGGGACGTCCCAGTCGTCCCCAGTTGTCCCCAAGACGTACAAACGTCCCCCACAACTAGGGCAAACGTCCCCCTGTTTCGGGGACGTCCCCTCTAAATTCTTGGCAATTTGGGGACAGGGGGAAACATCCCCTAGCCATCCCCAAGTTATCGAAACATCCCCGCGACTGTGACGGGGGTTTTCAGGTCGGGGATGCGTCCTCGGGTTACATAGCATTTTACCCCTCACAAAAGGGCTTTCACCTAACTCCTGGTTTCTTGAACATCTATACCTCTTCAACACAAAGGTTAATAGCAAAGGACTCTAACACTATCCTAGAAAGCAGAAAAAAGTGGGGGTCCCCATTTGCAATGGGGCAATGTGTGAATACCTCACAACACTTCCCTTTACAAATGAATGGCCAAGATCAAATTCAAATCAATGGCCAGGTAAACAAGACAAAACCCTAATTAGGGTTAGTTATAACTAACTTTGCATTACATTTTATGCCTGACCAATGATAAAATTACAGTTTAGGACACATGTCCTTGAATTTTGACCAATAGGAATTGAGGTTAGGTAAGATAAAAAATATTTGATGAAGTGACATGTGTCACTTGCTCCACCTTTGAATAAGCTAGGTTCACTAAACTTAGACATGCTGACTTTGATTGATGAATGAAGGTGAGTTGTCGCCACCTAAGCTTACACCTTGTAGATCATCGCAAAGAAGAGTTTGTGATTCGGGCAAATCTCTTGATACTCAACATTTCCAAGCCAGTGATGACAATCATATTGCTCCAGTCGACCTCCTAACCTTGTTTGATTTAACTTGTCTTGATCACTTTCATAATTTCTCTTTCTTGTATGCTAAACTTTCATCTTGCACTTAACATTTGGGTATCTTCATGATGTACTAGTCTTGGATCCTGGATTTCCAGAGGAAATTCAAGATAATTATAAAATTTCCTCATCTTCATTGCAATATCTTGATGCTGTTCATCTTGATGCTGATTTTCCTTTTCTATGCCAGTGAATCTCGACCCTTTCACCATCTCTCTAAGTCTTGCATCCAGATGAGTTGTACCTCTTCAAGCTGCTGAAATAGCCGCCTTCATCATTACTCAACCATTTTGTGCACTGCCCTTGCACTCTTGTATTTGTTGATGAAGCTCTCCTTGAATGTTCATCTCCTGTCTTGATGTTGCTCGCAGCCTGCTCCTTCACTCCCTTTATCAGTCACCTTCAAAACAAACAAGAATGATATCAAAAACACAATTTATATATCTGATATTCCACTCTAAGTATTCTGATTTCTGATTTTCATGTCTAATTTTAATCACTTCGAGTCTGATTTTCCATAGTCTAAGATCTGATTGGGGTTTTAAGTCTGAGATTTTTAACATTTTGAGGTCTGATCATGGATTTTGGCAAGTGGTGGACAAATTGTTGCACTTCACCAAGAGGTTGTGGATTTCTTCAAGTCATGGATGATCTCTTGCTTCCTGAAGATGGTGGTCTTTAACACTTCATCACTTCAAGCAATCATTGCCATGTTGCTAATTTAATTTAGCTAAGGCAGAGATAAAGTTGATTTCCAGCCTCAAATTCAGTGACCCAACAAGGTTGGGGATTTGAGCACCACTCACCTAGGTAGGTCAGGGATTTGCAAGAGGAGGATAGTCACCATCATTGTTCAATCTCACCAACTCCAACACTTCGTCTATCAATTCACCTTCAATATGATGTTGATCTTCATTCTCCAAGCAAAGATTGAGTTAGTTCATCGTTTCTTCTTCACTTCATAGACCAACCTTGCTATCATCATGCTTGAAGCATGGATTCTAGCAAGTCATGGATAATAGTCATCAATTGATCGCTATCATTCACCTTCACCATCAAGATATCTTCATCCAATTCACTTCAAGACAAGCTTACTTCAGTCACCCTCATCATCAAGGTATTGGGATAGCATCACTTCTTCATTCATTGTTACCTTCAAAGTTCTTCAAGTCATGGACCTCCACAAGTCGTGGATTTTGGCAACTCAAGGATAAAAGTTTCCTAGGTCATGGATTTGACAACTCAAGGATGAAAGTCTCCTAGGCTGTGGATTTGAGCAACTCGATGATAAAAGTTTTCACTTCCATTTCAAGTTGATTTTGTCATTCCCTGCTTCATTGTTTGTCTAAGTCGATCATTTCAGTGCCTTTGCTTGCAAACTTGGAGGATTTGAGGGGGTAAACTCACTCATTGCTACTTCCATTTAACGTCAGCACTAAGACCTTCAAGGTCGTGGATTTTGGTGAGTCAAGGATAACTCACTTTTTCACCAAGTGTTAAGTAACTTGTTCGTAGGGTTGACTTGGTGTATTCTTTCCTTTCATCATCGCTTAGACCTTAAATCATCCTCATCAAACACTTCCTTATCTTAACCTAAGGGCATCCACTTGTTCACTTGACCGTTCATCACATCTAAGACTCACTCTGACCTAACCTAGAGGTTGCACTGTGAAGCATCATTCAAGGTCTGGGAATGATACCTATCACTTGATTCTCACCTATCACTTGAGCATTTAGAGCTGAGAAGACCCCAAACTAGTCTAGAGGGGGACCTAACTGCTGCTAGACTGCCCGACTTGATAACATTCTGACGACAAAGGCATTACATCCCCTCACAAGCAAGAGGTTAATAACTAAAGAAACTACTACCAAGCTAGACAACTAAGCTAAGACAATTGTACGCTACCAAAAAAAAAAGTGGGGGTCTCCATTTGTAAAGGGGCGATGCGTGAAAACGTCACAACACGGCAGAGTTCAAGCAAAATGTAAGTCCCCTTGTGATTCCAGCAAAATCACATCATTTCACTAAGTCTATCCCGAGCAATTAAGTCGCTTAGTTTGCATTGTAAACCTTAGAGTTGCTTTGATTGATCACTTTGTCTAGCATTCAAAGTTTCTTTGTTTAAGAGAGGATGGAATACCTTGGTATTTTTTTCTACGTTCGAGGTGCATAAAAAACACATCAACACCACTCAAAAGAATGCCTTACTATATTGAATGTGAAGTCCAACAAGAACCCGCCCATGCAATAATGCCTTCCATCTTGATCAATGGTTGCTAACAAGGTAGACCCGAGAGGTAGTGGGGAGAGAGGAAGTAATGTGTCCACCCCACCTCTCACCAAATTAATAAGCAAAGCTTTGGTCTACATAGCCAATAGCATATTCCTTAAAATATTTTAAACATAATGAAATTATATATGTAAATATACATTCATGTATAAGTTATATTTAATACCTACATCCGTATCTATATACATGTATTTATACATACATTACTTCATAATGATTTGAATGTACATATATATATATATGCATATATGTATAAGTATGTATGTATGCTATATATTCTTATATTTGGATACACATTTATATTTATATATATAGTATAATTGATATGGCTATCCATTAGATAATCAATAACAACTCAATTTATATTATTAAAATTATTAAGCTCAAGGAAGACAGCACACACGCAACTCACAAAGACGATAATAGGATAAGACCGACCGCCTACTAACTGCCAAGGCGAGACAACCACCTAGAAGGCTGTTGACGTGTATTTTATACACAATCATACACAGAATAAAATACCAATAGGCATCTTATCCTCTCTTGAGAAAATAGTCTCTAACTGCTGAAGATCTACAAAAAGGATCAGTTAGGTAGACTCCAAGGTTCTTTTAGTAGGGTCTCTACGTGTGGACAAGCTTTTTTAGTGGTATGATGTGATTTGCTATTTCCTCCAAGGGGTCTTACACATTCTAAAGCTCGAAGATTTTACTAAACTAAAAGGAACTTTCAAAAAATAGCAAAAGACAGGGTTTAAAGAGGTATAATCTAGCCTAACCCTATGAATGACTTAGTATGGACGAGACTTGGCAAGATTCAACCAACTTCAATTTTGCCATAAGATAACAACTCAATTGAAATTAGTGCGATCTTCTAAGGTAATATAATGGTATTCAATGCATCAAAGATCAAGGACACTACTACGAAGGTACATATCCAAGACACAATGATAATTGAAGATTAAGGACTCAAAGTGTTCTCCAGTCGACCACACAAGGCGTTCCTACAATCAGCAAGAAGCTAGTGGTTTGGATTACGAATGCTACCAAATATCAAATCTCACACTTAGTCTTTCAAATTAACAAACTACTTCGATTGAGCACGATTCAAGTGTATCAAACAACCATGAAGATAACTCAAGAAATTTGCAACAAAACACCATAACTTCAATATTTTATTGATTTCCAAGTCATCATGTACAACAATTGCTTGAATTTCTCTCTTCAAGACTCAATCTTGCTACAAAATAAAGTTGCTTCTAACTCTAATCTCTCTTACATCAACTATTGACTATTATCTGACTATTACTCTATTATCTATTACCCAATGAAATGAAAAATGGGGGTATAAAAAGCATCCCCAGTTACAATGAAAGGTCCAGATTGAAAGTAAATCAACGGACAAGATCATGACACCTAAACCCTAATTAGGGTTTGTTACAAATGACCTCCTTTTTACTGAACAATATTAAATACATAGCCAAATATTAAATTCAGCACAAAAACCTAGGAGGTATCAACCAATGAGAAATAAGATGTCATGTCATCTGTAACAACCTTTCATCTAGAATCTTATTCCCTTTCCAATTCTCTTTCTTAGCATATGCAATGAATTTTATCACGATTCCTTTGATTTCTGTGATTGGAATCTCGGGAAGATTCTTGATACTCTCTTCCAAGTGGATGACCTGATCGAATGCATCTAGAAGAGCTGCGTCCCAAGTAGGTTCAAGTTCCTTCGTTCTATCAATCAGGAGCATGGTGGCAAACATCTGATCATACTGCTCATCTGTAACATCTGCGTCCTTGCGAAAGATGATCTTGATTCTTGAACTTGAATTTCTTTATGTACTATTTCTTCTTGTCTGGGAGGAGATGTCATTTCATTATCTTCTTCTAAATCATAGTCTTGGAGAGATCCATCCGATGAAACATGTTGTGCCTGTCCTTCCTCCTGCCTGTCATTCTGTACCATAGACTCCATGGACTCTTCCACTCGAATTGTTCTATCCTCTGGTCTGGAAGAAGTACCTGGTGTTTGATCTTTGTTGGCACCTTGCTTTTTCTTGAAAGGCTCTTTCTTTTCTGATCTTTCCTTTCTCTTCGAACCTCTCGGATGGAGATTACCCTCACTGGCACATCGAAGGTTACCTTCACCTGAATTTCTAGGATTAGGATTGCCTTCACTCACACTTGCTCCACCTTCGGCTGGTTTCTCTTCCAAAGTAAAAGACATAGCTATGCCTTGTTCTCTCAACTTCTGATGCTGAACGTCTACCCATCTGCGAGTACAAGACAAAACTGGTGCCATCAAAGCATCTAAATCCACGACCTCGGGCTCATTCCAATCCAACCTTATTGTTTTGCTTTCTCTATCATAGGAAGACTGGATATGCCTGCCATTGTCCTGAGCTTGGTCGGCCACTCTGTAAATCCTGCATTTCCTGATGAAATCCAAAGGCAATCTAGAATGTATCTTTCTTTTCACTTCAAGATCATCTAGGAGGTTCATCATAAAATCTTCAATCTAGTGCTCATGCTTAAATCTTCTACCGACCGTCTCCTCTAAATGTCCATGTGGATCAAAACTCTCTCTCCAAGCAAAAGATGAAAAAGAATGCAAGGCTAACTCCTTCTCTGCGTCATCCATGGCTAAGACATTAGGACATACCTCAACTGAATTACCCAAAATAATAGGTACTTGGACTCCATTCTGATGTCTGTGTCTGAATGCCTTCACATATGCTGCCAACTGCCTTGTTACTTCAAGTAACACAATTCTGTCTGTCGGATATCTCGGCAACATGTATGGTGGTAAAGGACATCCATGCACTCTAATGTAAGTAAACTTGGGAAACTGAATGAACCAAGCACCGTACCTCTTGATGAATTCCTGGGCGTCCTGAGATAATCTATTGTGAATCCCTCCTTGCAACGTCCTCGTGATGTTCATCGTGAAGGTATCATTGACTAACTTGTAGTTTTTCCCTGGCGGATGATGCAAGTAGGTATAGGATTCACAAGCTCTGACCTCGCCGGGTCCTCTTCCAATCACTCCTCTGTGAGGTAGTCCTGCGTACTCAACACTCCTGATCAAAGCATAGATGATGTATGAACTCATGTGGAAGGACTTAGTAGCCCTGAGTCTCCTCAACTGTACGTCTAAGCAATGGCTAATTATCCTAGCCCAATGTATTGTACCCTTTCCTTGAACAATCACCTGGATGAAGTAAAACATCCACTTCTCAAAATAGAAGGCATGAGGTGCTCCTGTAACTCTGTTGAGCATAGTAATCAAATCTCTGTACTCCTCCTGGAAATCAATCCTGTGCGGTGTGTTCGGTACCTTGCTTAGACGGGGACGACTCTTGAGTAGCCAGTTCTTATTGATTATGCTTAAGCAAGCATCTGGATCATCATCGTACACTGATCTGGCTCCTTCAATGCTCTTGTATATCATGTCCCTGTGCTCTGGAAGATGGAAAGCTTCACTTATAGCTTCCTCTGAAAGGTACGCCAAAATGTTTCCCTCATTGGACACAATTGTCCTGGACTGTGGATTGTAGTGACGAGCACACTCGATCATCAACTCGTGGCACTGAATAGCTGGAGGAAAACCGGCCACCTTGATGATGCCACTCTCTATTATTCTCCGGGCGACAGGTGATGGCTTGCCAATGTAAGGGACCTCTCGAAACTTCTTCGTGCTAAAGTTCCCCAAGTTTGTATCTCCAATGTTGCTCCACTTCGACACGATCTTGGTCTCCACTTCTTTGGTCTTCTGATCTTCTTTCATGAGAGCTGAACGGCTGGTGGATGCTCCCGTCTTCGGAGTCGCCATACCTACACACCATTTCATTATAAGAACTTGATTTTGCAATAAATAACATAGATTAGAGAGATAAAGTTTTTAGGAAACCTCATGATAAGTCTCTAGAGTTATCATTTCCTAAAAACAAAAGATTGAGCAATGAAATTCAAAATTCAAAATTTCAAAACTTAAAATATGACGATGAATGAATAAAGCAATAAAATCAAATCGCCATACCTCAAAAGAGAGCTAACTCTAGAATGCAAAAAGATAAAATTCGCCTAGGCAAAATTGATGTATAAATGATCTTCAAAGTTATCTCCTCAAAAGATCAACTTCGCCACCTTTGGATTGAACGTGATCTTCAAGTTCACCTTCGGCGTGGTCTTCAAATTTGCTCAAATGAAGTATCGCACCACCTTTGATGTAATAGCACCACCTTGGACGTAATAGCACCACCTTGGATGTAATAGCACCACCTTGGATTTGAATGGAATTCGCACCCCACACTTCGCACTTCCTTCCTTCTCCTTAATTCGCATGTAGAGGGATAAAATAATGATGTGAAAACAATAGTTTTTACCCTCCATATATAGCGCTTGCACCTCTCCATGCCCTTAGGCCGACTTGGAGATAAAACAATTTTTTAAAATGATTTTTTAATTAAATAGCAAGGCCGACCTCCATATATGAGCGCTCAAATTCGATTTTTTATTAATTAATTGATGATTAATTAAATGCCTTACATTTTAATTTATAAATTTCGATTTTTAAATAAAGGCAAAATAATTAATAAATGATCAACGCCATATTAAATGCTAATTTAAATAGGATTTTCAATTTTATCGAACTTAGCATTTAAGGAAAATTTGAAATGTTTATTTGGCGCCAAAATTATGAAAATGAAAGGGACGTACCTCATCGCCCTGGTCCCTTGGAGAGGGACAGGAGCAATTCATGATTTTTGCCATGATTCTTGCGTTTTCAACGTTCATCTCCTTCCTTTCCATGTTCAATATCGATCATTTTGATGGGTCCTTCGAATTTGATTGCCTCGCATGTGCGCATAAGTGCCTTTGGGTGTTCATCGCCCTGGTCCTTGTCCAAAGGACAGGAGCGATCTTCATGTTTTCACGTTCAATATGCATCTTTGATCCTCGAACTTTCATTGTAGGGCGAATAACTTCATTGCTTGTTTCTTCTACGCTTGTTCCATTTGTTTTCATGAAGTGTTCGGACATTTGAGAGGATCATCGCCCTTGTCCCTTGGAGAGGGACAGGAGCGATCCATGTCTTTCTCTTTAATCTTAGCAACTTTAAACTTCGATCTTTGTTGTGATGTAATCCAAACGCCGTCCTTTACCTTGTTCATCTTCGCCTTGCCTTGACTTTGAAGGAATATGAGTGTTTTTGATGGGATCGCCTTGGTCCTTGTCCAAAGGACAGGAGCGATATGAGCTCTTTAGCATGTTTGACAACGTTTGGACATTCAAAATTCTTGCATGTGATCTTCAAAGAACGCCTTGGACCTTGTATAGCCTTGTGAAGTTTTGACTTAGCACGCATTTGAAACAAAATGAAGAGTCCAAAGCAAATCGCCCTGGTCCCTTGGAGAGGGATAGGAGCGATATGGTCTCTATGTTCAACTTGATGATCATTTTACGTTCAAAATCTTTGTGTATCACCCTCTAATCATGCCATGGACCTTCTAAGACCTTGCAAACCCTTGATCTTACGTAAATCTTGCATGAAATGGCCAATATATCCAACATCGCCCTGGTCCCTTCCTGAGGGACAGGAGCGATATAGGTCTTAGGGTGCAAATTTCTTCATTGTGATGACCTTTAAGTGCTTGTGCTCGATGAAGATGCCTTAAGATGTTCTTGCCACCCTTCGTCTTGACTTAGATCGATTTCAAACTTGGAGGAACGGCCTTGAACCACTGTATCGCCCTGGTCCCTTGGAGAGGGACAGGAGCGATCCATCCCTTGTGGCCTTCATTCCACTTTGTCAGGTCCCAAATTTATATTCAACGAACTCGTCATGCTCTACCCCATTCATCCATGCCTTGATATCGTTTGCAACTTGGCAAGAAAATCAATTATAACAAAAATCGCTCTGGTCCCTTCCTGAGGGACAGGAGCGAACTGGGCATTTTGGGACCCTTGTGGACGTTTAAAAATCTTCAATTTGTATTCAATGAGTTCATCTCACGCTCTTCCTTGCCTTTGGATGTAAACTTGTCTTGATTTTTGCCTGGATTTTGCCCAATGAAGGACATCACTCTGGTCCCTGGGAGAGGGACAAGAGCTATAAGGTACTTCGCCCTGGTCCCTTGGAGAGGGACAGGAGCGAACTTTGCATTCTGGACCATTCTCCTTTGTGATAGCACTTCAAATTATATTCATTTGGTAAAGCGTCTTCCTTTGGACCTCTTCAAATTATCAAGTCAACGAAATCTTGCAAGGACAAGGCAAAATTTGATTTGTAGCTCCGGTCCTTCACTGAGGGACAGGAGCGATTTTTCTCCTAGAGGCGTTTCGGTGCTCATGAAAATCTTCAATTTATATTCAATGGAAAGATCTCGCCATTCTCCATCACTTCCAATTTGAAATTCGTCTTGACTCTGCAGGAATAGTGAGATATTTGAAAATGAGCTCCCGTCCTTCACTGAGGGACAGGAGCGATTTTGCTCCTATAGGCCAAAATAACATGATTTTTCACATTTTAACACTTCACAAGGCAAAAACAAATCATTTCCAATGCCCAGGACCAAAAATCAAAAAAGTCAAAATTTAGTCAAAATATTCAATCGGACAAAAATTCACACTTCACTCTCAACACTTAGACAAATTTAAGCTCTGCATCAACATTCCAATTGAACATTAAACCATTCTGGCGAATTCATTGCATTCAAAATTTGCATCCTAGAAAAGGAAGCTCAAAAGCTCTCAAAAACGACTGGATTTTGGCCTGAAAAGACAAAAATAAAAACCCTAAGGCTTGACCCTAAATCCAGACAACTAACTGACTAACAAAATCCTAAAAAACGAAGCAAAAGGCGAGCAAAAAGAGGGGGTCCCCATTTGCAATGGGGCGATGTGTGAAATGGTCACAACAAAGGCCAAGGTGACAACCAACTTCTAACAACTTATCTTAAGACTCAGGGCTTGATGGCAAGTTTGGTCTCTTTCGAAGTCTGCAATCCTCTCCTTGATGATACTCTCCCTCCCTCTTGAGGGTGAAGCTTATCATGCATCCACTTGGTTAAATGGAAACGGTTAGACCAATCTTATCTTCTCATTTATCATTTATATGTACATAAAGAAGAGATAGACATTACCAAAAACATCATCCATATCTTATTATCAATTTATACTTAAGATTACACATTCACATATTAAAGTAATAAATATCAATGTTCGGCCATACACACAATTGCATTATTCAAAATAAAACCATTGTTGAAAGAGAGGTGTGACAGGTCTAGCATCTTTCATCGCCGTTGCAAGGCCAGGGGAAGACTTTGTGGCCCCAGGTGGCGATTGGCTCCACGTAGGAGAATTCATTCCTACCCTACACCCGTTCTTCATTTGGGGTGCCTCGGAGGATAAGGAAGTGCGTCGTGCAGCAGCACTGATTGGGCTAAGTGGAATCAAGGACTACCTCAGAGCAAGGCAAGCAAGAGCTCGTCACGGGGAAGTGGAGCCAGAGTCAAAGAGGAGGGGACAAAAGGAGGAGGAGCTGAAGAGGGTGTCTCGTGGGGTCCAAGAACTCCAAGAGGCCAAGGGCAGAGGCAGCGCCCGGGGATACATCCGACCATGGGACGTAGAGGGTTGCAATTGAGTCCATTGCGAATTCCAGCCAGGGGTAGGAGATGGGTGGACGCTCTTTTTTGTCTGTGTTTGATTGTACTACTAGGGGGGTATCCAAAGTTTTTTAATTGGAGCTTTGATGATTTTTTGGTAGTTTATCGAAGGTTGTAGGATTGGGCAATGGGGTTGTCTGTAAATTTTGTAACTTTTGTATATCCACTAGATGCGTTATGGGTGGTAGGGGTTGTTGCAGATGGGATATTTTTTGACTCCTGAACTGTGTTACACAGTTGTAATCTTGGTTCTAATGTTTTGGCTCGTACAGATGGCTACAAGATGTAAATTTTGGTACTATTAATAAAATATACTATACTTTACCGATAAAAAAAACACCATGAATTCTGAACTTGATTCTGATGGCCTGCTAAACCTTTGAATGTTCACCTCAATTGTTGATTTGGTTATCCCAACAAGGATTGGCAAGATAGTCTACATGGACTTCACACTAGGAACTTCTTTGAGATCGCACAAGTTCCCTTTCTGACTAGATGACAATGCAAGTCAGGTTCCACATGCTAATCTTTGTACTGATTTTCTTGTCTTCCAGTGAGTAAAACCTGCCACATCTAATGAGCCATATGGCCCATTGACAAAAAATGACGAAGAACTTCAAGTCTTCCATTATACTGTAGGCAACTCCATTGATACTTGAATGCACTAGCTTTTCACCATGACAGATTACAATGCCATTGAATGTACCACAAGAAATCACTAAACTACTGCATCTCTTGCCTTAAAGAAGGGTTTGTTATGTTCATAGCTAATGTAGATTTAACTGAGGTCATCTTTCACAATGCACACCTCAACTGGTAAGACCAACTATTTACAAGCTGGTACTTCCAACTCTATTCAATCTGGAAGTGGATTACAGAATTTTTTGCTGTATATAACTAATTGGTTCATATTTTGCTAATGTGCTAAGTTTTATACATCTGGCAACAAAATTAAATAGGTCTGTGCAGAAAAACCTCTAGAAACTAATGTACCATTGAATCTCTTTTTGTGGGAAACAAGAAAATATGGATACACCTAAAAGTCCCCCTAACATCCTAGATTAAAGGGGACTACCAAACATAGATATAAAAAAAGTAAAAAATGCAAATAAATTAAAATTAAAATAAAAATAAAGGCATGCTTGATGTAATCATGATTTTCTTGTTAATGGTAGCATTAACAAAAATATCAAATTGAAAATACAGTGCTATTACATTGAAGGGACCTGGGAACCCTTACAATAGATACAATTGCTTTCATCATATTCAGTTTTACCTTTCCAAATATGACAAAACATCTTCAAAACCCTCATAATTCTGTGATAAATGCATGCAAGTTTGCTGCAAATATCTATCATAATGGTTTAGCTTAATCATTTAGCTACATATGTCAGCAGTTGCAATACAGCTTTGTTCATGATAATGAGTAACCACAGCTCCTTCAAATACAATCAAATATTATTATGTTTTCAGCTTTAAAAGGTTTCAATGATATCTACTTTCTGCTGAACTAATGCAGTTCTTCCGGTGTCAAACATAAGAAATTGGGCTTTAGGAGGTGCCCATCTCATCCCTCATTCCCATCCCATCTTCTAGGGAACTGACCTTAAGGATATGTCTGTGGAACACGATGCAGAATCACGCTTGAAGACCAACCACCACAAAACTGAAACGGCTTGCAGAATCATCAGCCCAGAAAAAACCTCTGCAGGTAGGCATATACCTTAGAAAGAAACATATTGATCTAATTGAAAATAAGTGTAAAGAAACTCAGAAGGGTTGAGTCCTAGGGCCCAAAGTAGAGGCCAAAAAGATGTTGTAGCTTTAATATAATGTCAGACCTAAAACAGTCTCATGTCAATAGGGTAATTGAGAACAAGATGAAGCATAAGGCCTGTTGGAAACCACAAAATGTTAGTTTTGTGAAGTTGAACTTTGATGGAGCCTCAAAAGGCAATTCAGGCCCTGCTGTAGTGGGTGTTGTAATCAGATCCCCACAAGGATCCTTTTTCAAAGGTAATTACTTCGATCTTGGAATGAAGTCTAATAATGAGCCAGAGTGTTAGCACTTCTAAGCGGTTTCAATTAGCTTCTTTTTTGAAGTGTGACTCTCTGAAAGTTGAAGGATACACTCAAGTGATTATCAATGGGTATCTCAACAGATCATTGAAAGATTAGAGACTCAAAAGAAGTTTGAAGGTGGAAAAATGCTTTAAAATGTTGGTTTTTCCAATTGATTCAGAGAAAGTAATAGAGTAGCTGATATGTTAGCTAAAGAAGGTATTTCTCAGCTTTCTTTTGCAGCAAAATTTAGCTGAGAATCGACTGAATCGGGGATTGCTAATCTCCTATAAAAAAATGCTCCAAAAACTGAGAATATTTCTCAGTTGGATGCTAAGAGTTTGGCAGTAATGTTACCCTCGGGAGAGTGTTACTTGTTCCCTGCCAATTTCCACTTGCCACTTGGTATAATGTTTTAAAACAAACAATGAATTATTAATCTGGATGATTAGGGCCCACTTATCTATTGATTATTAACTCTTGCATGTGAAAAAAGTGCAGCCTAATCTTGAGATCATAGAAGCAATTGAGTGGAGCTTTTTAAGTCAGAATTTGGAATAACTTTCTATAGTTCAGATTTTCCTTAATGAGAAGGGTTTTTTTTCTCGATTTTTCTCACTTCTTGTTGGTGGAAGCTCTACAATTATGGAGAAGGCCAAGGGCTGCACAACTCGCCCCACACTTGGGCAGTCTCGAACATGACACTGCAGTGCACTTTCTCTATTGTAGAATCCAAACTCTAGAGATAATAAAGTTAGTCAGGTGTTGGAGAGGAAGGACTCAACAAACATTGGGGTGCTGAGAACCATCCCTTTGATTTCTGAAATTCTTTTGAGGAATCTTACCATGTGGCTGTGGAATGCTACAGTGAAAGATTGGATAGTTAGTAGGGTTCTCCCTACTGAGGAAGATTATCTTCTTGTTGAAAGCTTCAAAGATAAGATAGGAGGATACAAGAGTTTGTGTTGTTTGTGTGTCAAGGAAGTGGGGGAAAATTGAATAACTCAGCTTATACTATGACTAAGCAACAGACAAACACAGTCCTCTTTGTCAGGTCTTATCTCTTTATGTGGATAATTTTTGGCTTATTTTGTGAAATCTTTGGAGATCTCTATTCAATTTATTATGCCCTCCTTGTCCTTGACAAATGTCACAAGGGCCTCTCAACAGACTTTCCTAGAGTTGAGAGTCTGCGTGAAACCAAAGATGGAAGCTAAGGCAATCCTACATCTTTCACTAGTAATTTGGTAGCCTTGAATTTGGGTTGGGTTTTTGTTTTTGCTTCTTTTGCCTTCAAGTTCAGATTTAGGTATGGGTTTAGGGTATACTAGTTTGACAAAAACAAATTGGACTCCGGTTTTATATATATATATATATTTATTTCAAGCTCAAATGTCAAGATAGATAATCATTGTTTAATATTAAAATAATAAAATCAGCAATCAGTGTCATAAATCGCATCATCATCATCGTCATTGACATTAGACAATGCAGTACTAAGTATGTTGGCTATCTAACTCCTTAAAGTCAGCTTACTCTAGCTCTACATTCCACAACTTTGTTGCCCACTCCCTATAGTCATTTTGTTTATGTGAAAAAAGGCACAAGTTAAAATAGACGTACACTAATCCTCTGCCTTTTTTAATACCAATTGGTTGTGTTGTACTAAGTAGATGAAGCATATACTCCAATTTTGCTCAAATGAAGATGAACCGGTAATCGATTGAGATAGAGTTAGAGTTATAAAATTATAAAGCAAACTTCAAACTTGAAAAACATATTAAAAAATGAAAAGAAATTCAAATTTAGAGAGTTTCAAATAAAAACTTACTTGTGATTAAACTTTGATCACAAGATGTTGTAGGCTTTGGAATGGCTGATCATGGAGGTACCACCAAATGTGAGCATCTTGCTTATTCTTGTCACGAAGAGTGTCAATAACTTGACCATTTAAGTGTACAAAATCAGAAAACTCGTTTGTAACTACATCCTCCACATCAAGATTAGGGAAAAGTCTAGCATGAAGAACACACAAGCAATACTGAGAGGGGAGGGGGAGGGGGGCGGGAGACGGGTTGTGGTGAATCGGTATTGCATAAATTTAAAAACTTGAAATTCAAAGGACAAACATAAAAACATGAAAGAAAAATCAGAGAAGATTAGACACCAAAGTTTCTCGTGGAAAACCTTTTCGGGTAAAGAACCACAGCAAATCAAACTCTTATTAATCTTCAAAATGGGCACCAACCCTTTCATGCATAAACAAAACAATTCTGAAGCACCGACTTCACCCACTCTAACTCTAAAGAGCCAACTTCAACGTTCAAACAATTTTTAATCCAAACCGATTGAAACAACTTAGTAGAATATTACTGGACACTCTGCTGCAACTTAAACAAGATTTTTTTTTTCAAACGTCAATGCGAACCAGCATTCCAGCTAACTTCGATATAATTTTTAAAATCCGTATCACTTTCACCCAGCAGCAAATATACACCAAGTCTCATTTAGACAAACCACAACTATAGACAACGACTTGGACAAAAATAAGGATAATCTCTAGCATCAAAGAGAATGGCTCTCCAACCACTCATTGAAGCCACGACTTCCAAAAGATCATAACACAAAATTTACACTTTTTTTTAAATAACAACTCTGCCATGAGCGCCTTCAGCAAAATAATAAAAAGTGCTTCATCTTTGTCTAACACAAAAGCATCACCTATAGAATCAAGTTACACAGAGTATATTAAAAAAAAAAAATCTTTACCCAAATGTCTTATAAAAAGCAAAAAACATCAACAATATAGTCTTCTGCAAGTTGAATGCAAAAACTCGATCACCCTTGAATTAATGACCCACGATCTTTTTGAAGAAAATATCCACCGAAACTTCCGTAGGTCCTCTAACACAAAGCCCACTTACATCAAAGATTTTTAATGCACAACTCCCAGCATTCAAAAACAAGTCTTATTGAGTTCGTGAATTCCATATATCCACACCACACATCCAAGAAGCATACAGCGACCCAAAAAAAATCCACTACAACGACCAGTACAATATCAAAACGTCTTCCACCACGTTACCAAGGACTTTAAAAAAAAAAACTTCCATAACCAAGGTTTTTAATAAATCAAAAATGTCCAGCTGACTCACAAAAAGAAATTTGAGTTCGTATTTTTGTATCTATCGGCAACAATTAATTCCATCAATCACAAAGCATAGAAAGAATCATTTTTCAATATCGCACACTCATTGTTTGACTGGGATAGATTTTCGATGCACCACTGACTCCACAATAGC
The DNA here is from genome assembly GCF_030272615.1 of Cryptomeria japonica. NCBI lineage: Eukaryota > Viridiplantae > Streptophyta > Pinopsida > Cupressales > Cupressaceae > Cryptomeria > Cryptomeria japonica. The sequence continues at coordinate 805,130,710 of NC_081411.1, forward strand.
GCACAAAATGGCATTAAATTGATTTCTCCCTTATTGTGCTCTTCAAAAGCACTATTTGCATATTCGCCACAAAGGCATCATCATTATATTCTTTATAGCCCTGCATATCTGATGATTAGAAATGGTTGCTATGCGTTGCCACATAGAGCTAAATAAATTTCGTCTAGTCAACATGCTTAACATATGAGAAAGATTTTAAATCGGGCCCTCCAAACAACATAAGAACTAATATTGGTGCAAACATGGGAAAGGTATATCCCGTTGCAAACAATTGTTAGACTTAAAATATATTTAAAAATAAGTCAAAACAATTTCTCTGACCCTCACTAAGAATATGTGGTCTGACATGGCATAAAGTCTAATTTGTCATCACAAGAAGACAAGTAAGCAGCTAACAGGAACCAAGTAAGCATGCAACTAGCTGAAGCAGGTACTCAAACAGTCGAAGCAAGCATACAAGCACCTCAAGCTGCTCAAACAGCCAAGCACATAGGGAGCTCAACCAAAATTCATGATCAAAAGCAAATAAGCCTCTGACATCAATGACAAATAATCCAACAAACTCCCCCTTTGTCATTGATGGCAACTCCGTCTCCTTCTACAACCTTCTAAAACCAAGAAAACATAACTTCTCCCCCTGAGATCCTTCTCCCCCTTTGACATCAATGACTGATACAAAGCTGCAATGTAACCAAAAACTGATACAAAACTATTATGAAATCTGCAAACACAAAAGAGGGACATAAAATAATACAATGAATACTCCCCCTGAGTAATTCAACCCTTCAATGATAGAGTGAAACTACTCCTAACTGTTGTCTTAACCTTTCAAAAGTATCTTTGGGCAAGGGCTTAGAAAAAACATCTACAAGTTGATCCTTAGTAGAAACATATTCAAGCATTACTTGCTGATCACTGACTTGTTCACGCAAGAAATGATACTTGATTGGAATGTGCTTAGTTCTAGAGTGCAAAACAAGATTTTTAGATATATTAATAGCACTTGTGTTATCACACAAAATAGAAATGGGATGATCAAAATCTACCTTGAAGTGTTTCAAACTCAGCTTCATCCAAAGGACCTGTGTATAGCAGGACACTACTGCTATATATTCAGCTTCAGCAGTTGAAAGAGAAACAGAAGCTTTCTTTTTACTATGCCATGAAACCAAACACTTTCCAAGGAAGAAGGCACCTCCACTTGTGCTCTTCCTATCATCAACAGAGCCACCCCAATCCATATTTGTATAGGTTGTAAGTGAAAAATCATTTCCACTAGGAAACCAAAGGCCATACTCCATAGTACCCTTGAGGTACTTGAAAATTCTTTTGACTGCATGAACATGTGTCTCCTTAGGGGCAGCCTGAAATCTTGCAACATATCCTACAGCCTACATTATATCAGGTCTAGTAGTTGTAACATACAACAAACTACCTATCATAGACCTATAAAGAGTTTGATTAGCATCAAATGATTCATCATCCTTATTGAGTTTACAACCAGTCACCATAGGAGTGCTAACAGGAGTACAATCTTCCATTTTGAACCTCTTCAACATCTCTCTAATATATTTAGTCTTGGAAATAAATATACCTTCCTTAGATTGATGAATTTGCAGCCCAAGGAAAAATGACAACTCTCCCAACATTGACATTTCAAACTTGTTGTGACCATTTCACACATCGCCCCATTGCAAATGGGGACCCCTGCTTTTTTGCTTTCTAGGTCTTTTAGGGTTTTGTTTGTTAGCCTTTTACTTTCAAGTGTCGCCAAGGGGATCACCTGGATAGCAGGTTCTGCTTGAGTGAGGTCAAGTTGATGAGTGATGAAGTCTGGAATGTCCTGATCCTGAAATTTGACTAAGTCTGTGTTGACGTGTATCTTGTACACAATCATACACAGAATAAAATACCCAAGGGTACCTTATCCTCTCTTGAATAAAATCTCTAACTGCTGAAGATATTGCAAGAAGGATCAGTTAGGGTGACTTCAATGTTCTTTTAAGTAGGGTCTCTACGTGTGGATAAGCACCAGTGGTCGTTGTGATTGCTGTTTCATCAAGGGGTCTTACGCCAAATCCAAACTGCAGGGACAGGATTTCCTAATACTAATAAGCTCTCAAAAAAGATCAAAAGAGTAGGGTTTGCAAGAGATAAAGTCTAATCTAATCCTAAGAATGACTCAATGTGGACGAGACTTGGCAAGATTCTACCAACTTCAATATTGCCATAAAGTAACAACTCAATTGAAATTGATGTGATCTTCTAAGGTAACAAATGATTTTTCAATTCATCAAGGATCATAAACACTACCACGAAGGCACATGTCCAAGATACAACAATGATTGAAAGTTTAAGTGTTTCAAGTTGATCCAGTTGACCACGCAAGGCGTTCCTACAATCAGCAAGAAGCTAGTGGTTTGGAAAGTGAACCTCACCGACGATCAAGTCCAACACTTTGTCCTTCAAATTAAAACACTATTTTGATTGAGAATGATTCAAGAAAACGAACAACCATGAAGATAACCACAAGAATTGCAATAAAACACCATAACTTCAATATTTTATTGATCTCAAAGCCATCATGAACAACAATTGTTTGAAATTCCTTCTTCAAAGCTCAATCTTGCTACAAAATACTTGCTTCTATCAAATTGCTAATCTCTAATCACTAATGCTGATATCTAATCTCTAGTTTCTAGTTTCAAAATGAAAAGAAATGAGGGTATATATAGCATCCTCAATTACAATGAACGGTCCAGATCAAAAAGAAGATCAATGGCCAAGATTATGACACCTAAACCCTAATAAGGGTTTATTACAAATAGCCCCCTTTTTACTGAACAATATTAAATGCATAGCCAAATATTAAATTTGGCACGAAAATCTAGGAGACATAGACCAATGACAATTAAGGTGCCACATCATCTATAACAACCTCTCATCTAGAATCTTATTCCCTTTCCAATGCTCCTTTTTAGCATATGCAATGAATCTAGACACGATTCCTTCGATCTCAGCAATTGGAACCTCGGGAAGATTCTTCATTCGTTCCTCCAAGTGGATGACCTGATCGAAAGCCCTGAGAAGAGCAGCGTCCCATTCAGGTTCAAGTTCCTTGGTCTTCTCAATCAGGAGCATGGTAGCAAACATCTGGTCCCGTTGCTCATCTGTAATAATATTCTCATCTTTGCAAAAGATGACCTTGACTCTATCTTCTAATTCTTGCAAATCCACATCTGTCTCAACTTCGATCCCCCTGCCAAGAATAGTACGTAGTACCTCAAACACTTTGTCCTGGATCGGGTGGATAACCTCCTCAACATGATTGCATCTAGTACTGATGTCCTCGAAGAGAACTTCCTTCATCTGGAGTAAAGTCGACCACTGAAGTAAACCATGAGGTCCTCCATCCATTATCTTTTCTTGCACTAGGACCTTCCTTGATGTTTGCCTGATTACTTGCAAGACAGGAATGATAACATCTTTAGTATGAGCAAAGGCAGCTACAGTTATCATTAGGTTATGGATGACCTCAAAAACCTGAATAGCTCGGTGAATGGTCTGCATCATCCTTGTTGCAAATTCAATAGCAACTGTATGGGATTTGTCAATCCATGAGCTCATAAGCTGAACCAAACTCCTGACTCTCTCTGCCTCGCCAACTGATTCGAGGGGAAGTGCCTGCGCAGGAGATACTGCTGGATCCTGACGCCTCAAAGGCTGATTGAGATGGCTAAAGTAGCCTCTCCAAGCACTGACCTCTCGCTCAAGCTTCCTCTTCTTTTCCATTTCTTCTCTAAGCTTGTCCTTAAGTGCCTCAAATGAATCAGTGGCATCATCCAACGTCTGCTCGGCTGTGAGTGGACCAAGCTCAAATGTCTCTACATCATACTCCTCTGCGAGGATCTCACCTTCATACTTGTCCACTGCTGGTGTAGCTATCTGTAATTTCCTGGATCCTGTCTCATCTCTGATCATCTTGGACATCTTAGTGGCTTTCCTCTTTTCTGTCACTCCCTAAGAATTTCCAACAAGGCTCTCTAAATCAATCACATTATCTTCGTCCTCGATCACAATCACCCTTGTTAGTCTCTCTTTTAACCAATCTGGAATGGCAGATCTTGTTTCTCTAACCTGTATCTCATTAGGCAATGTTTCTTCTTCTCTGAGAGGAGATGTTTCTTCATTTTCTTCCTTATCTTCATGTAGCTCATTAGCTTGGAGAGACCCACTTGGTGACCTTCGAGGTGCCTGTCCTTCTTTATCGTTCTGTACCATTGATTCCATAGACTCCTCTATCTCAAGTGTCCTCTTCTCAGGTCGAGAAGATGTGCCGGATGAACGATCTCGATTGGCCTCTGGCTTCTTCTTGGAAGATTCTCTTTTCTCAGGTCTCTCTTTCCTCTTCGAGCCTCTTGAATGTGGATTGCCCTCACTTACACTTCGAAGGTTGCCTTCGCTTGCATTTCTGGGATTAGGATTACCCTCACTTACACTTGCTCCTCCTTCAACTGGTTTCTCTTCCAAAGTGAAAGTCATAGATATGCCTTGCTCTCTCAACTTCTGATGCTGCACATCAACCCATCTGCGAGTACAAGACAAGACTGGAATCATCAAAGCATCTAGATCCACAACCTCGGGTTCATTCCAATCTAGCCTCACTGATTTGCTTTCTCGATCATAAGATGATTGGAGATGTCTGCCACTGTCCTGAGCTTGGTCGGCCACTCTGTAAATTTTGCATTTTCTGATAAAGTCTAAAGGCTATCTAGAATGCATCTTTCTTTTCACTTCAAGGTCATCCAAGAGATTCATCACAAAGTCCTCTATTTGAAACTCATGCTTATATTTTCTTCCGACTGTCTCCTCTATATACCCATATGGATCAAAGCTCTCTCTCAAGGCAAAGAATGAAAATGAATATAAAGCTAACTCTTTCTCTACATCATCCATGGCTAGAGCATTAGGACATACCTCAACTGAATTCCCCAATATGATAGGCACAGGAACTCCATTTCCATGTCTGTGTCTGAATGCTTTCACATAAGCGGCCAACTGTCTTGTTACCTCAAGTAACACAATTCTGTCTGTCGGATATCTCGACAACATATAGGGAGGTGAAGGACATCCATGAACTCTAATATATGTAAACTTCTGAAATTGGATGAACCAAGCACCGTACCTCTTTACAAGCTCTTGTGCATCCTGAGATAGCCGATTGTGAATCCCGCCTTGCAATATCCTGGTGATGTTCATCGTGAATGTATCATTGACTAACTTGTAGTTACTTCCTGGCGGATGATGCAAGTAAACATAGGAATCACAAACTCTGACTTCCCCGGGCCCTCTTCCAATCACTCCCCTGTGAGGCAGTCCTGCATACTCAAAGCTCCTGATCAAGGCATATATGATGTATGAACTCATGTCGAAAGACTTGGTAGCCTTCAATCTCCTTAACTGTACGTCCAAGCAATGGCTAATCATTCTAGCCCAATGGATTGTTCCTTTTCCCTGAACTATCACTTGGATGAAGTAGAACATCCACTTCTCAAAATAGAAGGCTTGAGGAGCCCCTGTAACTCGGTTGAGTAATGTTATCAAATCTCTGTACTCCTCCTGGAAGTCGATCCTATGAGGTGTGTTCGGGATCTTGCTCAGGCGAGGACGACTCTTGAGTAACCAGTTCTTATTGATGATGCTTAGGCAAGTGTTTGGATCATCTTCGTACATGGACCTGGCTCCTTCTAAACTTTTATAAATCATATCTATATGTTCTGGCAAGTGAAGAGCTTCACTGATAGCTTCCTCTGAAAGATAAGCAAAAGTGTCCCCTTCCTTGGACACTATCGATCTGGACTGTGGATCATAATGGCGAGCACACTCAATCATCAACTCATGGCACTGGATTGCTGGAGGGAAGCCGGCCGCCTTAATGATACCACTTTCAATTATTCTCCTTGCGACAGGTGACGGCTTGCCAATGTAAGGGACCTCTCGAAACTTCTTCGTACTGAAGTTCCCCAAGTTGGTATCTCCAATGTTGCTCCACTTCGACACGATCTTGGTCTCCAATTCTTTGTTCTTCTGATCTTCCTTCATGAGAGCTGGACGACTGGTGGATGCTCCCGCCTTTGGGGTCGCCATTGTAACACCTACACAACATTTCATAATAAGAAATAGATTTTGAAATGCATAAACATAAATTAGATTAAAGATTGAATTTAGGAAACTTCATGATAAGTCCTTGAGTTATCATTTCCTAAATACGATTGAGCTACTGGAAATTCAAAATTTCAAAATTCAAAATTCAGATCAATATTCAAAATTCAAGACAAGGGAAGACTTCGCCATACCTCACTTGAGAGCTAATTCTAAAAATGCAAAATAAGGAAATCGCCTAGGCAAAAATCGAAATTTGAAGTATCGATGCGATCCTCCTCTAGCAAAGGCGCCTTCCTTGTTAACTTCGCCAACTTGTGGGGTCTTCAACGTCTTGATGGCAAATTCGCTCTACTTGAACACAAACCAAGTTTGCACTCCCCTTTGAATGGAAATTTCGCACCTCTCCTTGATGAAATTCGCACCTTGTAATTGTCTTCTCCAAATCGCATGCAAAGGATGATTGAATGATGTTTTAAAATGCCATATCACACCCCCTTTATATAAGTGCTTACCTCCTTAATTACCTCTAGGCCGACTTTTGGAAATAAGGCAAAATAAAAACAAATTTTAAATAAAAATCAAGGCCGACTTTTTTAAAATGTGGAAAATAAAACCCAAGCGCCCCAATTTATTTATTTAAAATAATAATTAATTAATTTAATGCCTTTGTATTTAATAGTTTCGATTTAAAAGACAAAATTAATTAATTAAATGTCTTGTGCGCACATATTAAATGCCCATTTTATCGAAATTTAGCATTTGAAATAATTTGAAAATGATGTTAGCGCCAAAACATGGGAGATGTAAGGGGTACAAACCACATCGCTCTGGTCCCTGGGAGAGGGACAGGAGCGATCTAGCATTTTGCTCTTGAATTTCTCGCCTTTTACGTTCAAAATCACTTCCTCCACGTTGAAACTGGCATCTACATTGGGAATCTCGAGCTTGATCTATTCAATTTTGTAGATTAATGCCTCTTAAGATCATTATCGCCCTGGTCCCTGACTGAGGGACAGGAGCGATCTTGCATTTATTCCTTGGTCTTTGCCTCCTTAATCACTAATTTATATCACAAGGCAAGTAACAACTTTATTCTTTCATTCCACGCATACTTACTTGTCCTTTACAAAGCAAATTTGATATTTGAGTGAATATCGCCCTGGTCCCTTGGTGAGGGACAGGAGCGATTTTGACATTCTAGCTCAAATTTGTCATCTTTTAACCTTAACTCCTTGTTCATCACCTTTCAAATGACATTTTCAAACTTGCGTAACTTTGCTTTGATGTGATCTTTGGAAGAAAATGATTGATTTTATGAATATCGCCCTGGTCCTTGACTGAAGGACAGGAGCGAACTTGCCTCTTTGCTCAAGTTGGTCACCTTTTGATGTTTGGTTCCTTGCTTATCATCTTCTCAAAAACATTTTCGACCTTGTGCGACCTTGCCTTGACGTGGTTTCTTGAAAGAAATGACCAATCTAGTGAATATCGCCCTGGTCCTTGACTGAAGGACAGGAGCGAACTTTAGTTTATGGTGCAAATCCTTCATCATATTGATATCAAATTGTCTTCAAGGCGTAAAATGATGTCCTTTATTCCTTCTTGAACGTATGAAATGGGAGTGACATTCAACATTTAAGCACATTTGACTATTTCGCTCTGGTCCCTAGGAGAGGGACAGGAGCGAACTTTCACTTGTAGGCTTGTTCGTGCTTTGCCAACCTTCAAACTTGTTTTCAACGGACTCATTATGCTCCCCTTCATTCATCTTCGACATGAAACTCACTTTAACTTCGTGGGAAATTTGCCTAAGGAAGAAATCGCTCTGGTCCCTTGGAGAGGGACAAGAGCGCCTAGGCAAATATGGGCTTCACTTGGCGTTTTACAATCTTCAAATTATCTTCAATGGGTTCGTTACGCCTCCTTTGCTTGCCTCAAACTTAACACTCACTTGATCTTTGCCCAAAACTTGTTTTATAAGGAAAATCGCTCTAGTCCCTGGGAGAGGGACGGGAGCTATCACTAAAATTCGCCCTGGTCCCTGGCAGAGGGACAGGAGCGATTTTGCTTCTAGGGCCAATTTTCCTCATTATGGTACTTTCAAGTTATATTCAACTGATAAGATGTACTTCCTTTGTTCTTCTCAAATCGCGAAATCATTCAAATCCTTCAAGGACAAGGCAATTTTGGATTTCAAGCTCCGGTCCTTCAGTGAGGGACAGGAGCGATTTTTGTCCTTGGCACATTTCCTTGTTTGCAAATTTCTTCAAATTATATTCAATGGACAGAACATGCCCTCCTTTATATCTCCCAATCCAAAAATCGTCTTGATCCTGCAAGGACAGTGAAATTTTGAGAAACAAGCTCCGGTCCTTCAGTGAGGGACAGGAGCGATTTTTTGTCCTTGAGGGCAAAAGTTCAACTTTCATTGCAAACGGCTAAACCCTGGCGCTCTATCATGTTGATTTCACCTTCCATTGCGTCCTTGACGTTTCAATTTGATCAAAATGAGGTCAAAATGGTCCAAGTGAGTCATTTTGCCCTAGTCCTTGACTGAAGGACAGGAGCGATTTGGCCTAAAACTCCAAAAATTTGCCATTTTTGAATCTCAAAATCTTTCAAAAACCTCCAATTCACGTTCAACTGCATCCCCTGGCGACCTTGCACAAGACATATGAAATAAATTAATAACCAGGATGCATAAAATATCATTTTCGCCCTAGTCCCTGACTGAGGGACAGGAGAGAACTTGCTTCCACAGGCCAAAATATCAAGTTTTTAGGACCTCAGTCACTTCACAAGGCAAAATTAGGTTATTTCCAATGCCTGGGATCAATTATCAAAATTTCCAAAATTTGGCCAAAATCACTCAAACAAAATTTCAAAATTCCATCATCAACACTTAGGCAAAAATTCGGACTTGCATTCAAAATTCCGACTGAACCTAGACAGACTTACTTGACCCCTTGACAACTCACCTTACTTCAAAATTGCATCTTACGAGAGAAAGCTCAACAAATCTCTCAAAATTGGACTGGACTCTGGCTTAAAATCATCGAAACGGAAACCCTAAGGCTTAACCCTGGTCCAGACGACTGACTCACCTACTCAAAACCCTAAAAGCAGAGAGAGAAACAGGCAAAACTGAGCAAAAAGAGGGGGTCCCCATTTTAATGGGGCGATGTGTGAAATGGTCACAACAGTCTGGAAAACTGAAAATCCTCCAAAAACTAGATTTTGCAATATAGCTCCTGGAGGTCTGAAACCACTCTCAAACATCCTGAAAGTATATATGGAATATAACTTAAAGTATAAGAAAGATTTCTTATACTTAAATGTTGTATTCCATAAAATAGTCCTGATGGAGAGTTTAAAATTGTCAAATTTCGCTCCTGACCCTTCCAGAGGGTCCAAAGCGAATTTCGCTCCTGGCCCTTCCAAAGGGTCCAGAGTGAAAATCTCCATATGACATTCTAGTTTGACCCAAACTTAGAACCAACTTGTTCCCAGGCATCTTTGAGGGCAAAACACTTGTTTGGATGAAAAATGAGTAAATGAGGAATTTTGGCCAAGATTAGGAATTTCGCTCCTGACCCTTCCAGAGGGTCCAGAGCGAAATTCATTATAAACTTCATTTGCCACCTTGTTTGAGCTTGAAAACTTGTTCCTAACTTGGAAAACCATCTAATTTTGCCTTGTGAAGTGGTTTGAAACTTGAAAATTGAGCAGTTTAGCCTGGGATGAAGATTTCGCTCCTGACCCTTCCAGAGGGTCCAGAGCGAAAATCTTATTTGAGCTTATTTGTCACTAATTTTGGCTAATTTTTTTTATGTGTAGGGTCTCTTGGAATGAAGATTGAACATCACTCAAAGATTTGGAAGCATGCAAAATGATGAATTCTGGACAAGGAAGGCAATTTCGCTCCTGACCCTTCCAGAGGGTCCTTAGCGAAATTTTGAATAGCTCTCATCTTGCAATGAAAAAAGTCAAGTTTTGGACATAGATGAAACAAGGACAACTCCTTTTTGCCTCCTGAGGATGTTTCAACTTGAAAAAATGAAGGATTTTGGTCAAAATAGTGAAAATCGCTCCTGACCCTTCCAGAGGGCCCAGAGCGAATTTTCTCAAGAACCCCTTTTTTTTGCTTGGCTAAACCAAGTGAGGGATAAGATGAAACACGGAAGGAATTGCCCTTGAGAATATGTTAAGGTTGGAAGAAATTATCAAAAGGTGGAAGAATTGAGCCCAATTGTGAATTTCGCTCCTGACCCTTCCAGAGGGTCCAGAGCGAAATTCCTTAAAATCACCTTTTTCTTACAAGGTCAAAACAAGTTTTTGGTTTTTTACGGCTTGAAGGAGTGTGAGGAAGCATGTTTTGTCCTTTGAAGATAATTTGGATGGTCAAGAGGAAGCAACCTAGCCTAGAAAAGGAAATTCACTCCTGACCCTTCTAGAGGGTCCAGGGCGAAAAACCCTAAATCCACCTTTTTCTCCAAGTTTTGAACAAGACTAAGCCTGGACTACAGTGAAAAAGCCTATTTGGGATGCCTTGAAGGGGGTGTGAACTTTGAAAAATGAGAATTTTGAGCTCAGGGAAGAATTTCGCTCCTGACCCTTCCAAAGGGTCCAGAGCGAAATTCCCAAAAATGCAATGTTTCCTTCAAATTTTTGATGAGCTAGCCCAGTGATGGAGGTGAATGAACCCTGGAGATCGCCTTGAAGGAGTTTAATGATTAAGCTAAGGTGAATTTTGGCCTAGAATGAGAAAATCGCTCCTGGCCCTTCCAGAGGGTCTAGGGCGAAATTTACCTTTTCACCTAATTGCTCATGAGAAATGATAAAAAATTGAAATGCAAGACCTTGATTAGGCCAAAACAAGCATAAGCTTGCCCTTCGGGAGATTTTGGAGTGAAGGGAATGAGGTGTTCAAGTCTTAAATTGAAAAATCGCTCCTAACCCTTCCAGAGGGTCCAGGGCGAAATCTTGAAGAAGCTTCACTAAGCCTCAATCAAACCATGATATTCCCAAATTTCGCCAAATTTGCCAAATTTAAAACATTTGGAAAGATTGAATTAAATTCGCATTAATTAAAGGCATTTTTAATTTAATAAATTAATTTTTTAGGCCTTGAAATAAATGAAAAATTCACCTTTGGGCCTTGTAATTAATTTTGAAATTTAAAAAATAAAAATAAAAGGTGAGCGCTCAAAAGCATTTATTTGCTTTTACAAGCAAGTCGGCCTCCTTTTAGGTGGGATTTTATCTTATTTTATTATTAAAAACCTAGGTCGGCCTCATGGTTAATTAGGGTGAGCGCCCTATATAAGAGAGGGGTGTTGTAGCAAATGCAAATCATTCTTTCATTCCTTCTTATGCGAATTTAGAGGAGCAGATTGGAGGAGCGAAATCCAGCAGGTTGGAGGCGAAATTTTGCTAAGTGTTGGAGGCTAAAGAAGGAGAAGCTCTTTTGGAGGCTAATGGAGGCATAATTCATCCAAAGGGAAGACCACAATTCAACCCTTGTCCAGCAAAATCCGGTCTTCTTTCATCATTTTCCAAGGTTGTATAGTTAGGCTTTCAAAGGAGGAGGTATGAAAAAATTTTTGAAGTTCTTATTCAAGACTTATTGTGATTTCATAGCAATTTTGTAAAATCTAAGTCTTGAAAATCCAATTTCCATTCATAATTAATTTGAAAATGTATAATTCTTGATTTATCATGTTTTTTTTCAAATTAATATCTTAAGTTATACCCTTGAAAGGTCTTAAATTTCATGCTTTAAGGTATGATGCTCAAAGACTAACTTTAATCTTTTGTGTAGGCATCAAATGGCGGCCCCGGAGTCGGAGGATCAGTTACTTGGCAGACCCTCATCAAAGAAGATCAAGCATCGACAAGGACGGCCTTCTTCGGTCAAGCATCCCTTAGAAGATCGCACTGAGTTGGTGTTGAATTGTTCAGCCTAATGGTGAGACCCAGCCCAGTAGGACTCCACCTAATCATTCATCCATCTTCTCGCATTCTAGGTAGTAGAGTAGACTTCCTGAACCTTGCATCTTTTGCCATTTGTTTGTCTTCCAGTTAGTAAATAGGACTCGTGATTCCAGCAAATCAGACATTTAGTCATCCAGTGTAAGTCCCCTTGTGATTCCAGCAAAATCACATCATACCACAAAGAGCTTATCCACACGTAGAGATCCTACAACAAAGAACCTTGAAGTCATCCCGATTGATCCTTTTCGCGACATCTTCAGCATTCGGAGACTTTAATCAAGAGAGGATAAGGTACCTTTTGGGTATTTTATTCTGTGTTTGGTCGTGTACAAAATACACATCAACAAAACTCCATCCTCATATTGGTTGCAAAAACTTCACACATCTGCGCACAATCACTCCCAAAAATTAAATCATGAACATATACAATCACAATCAACATATGTTTACCTTCCTCTTTGATATGCAAGTTGTTGTCCGCAATGCCTCTTCTAAACCCCTGCTGAAGCAAATAACTATTAAGTCTGGCATACCAAGCACAGGGTGCTTGTTTGAGGCCATAAAGTGCTTTTTTCAACTTGCACAAATAATCCTGATTCTCTAACAAAATAAAACCATCATGTTCTTCTACATATACCTCTTCATTTAAATCACCATTCAAAAAGGTAGATTTAACGTCCATTTGAAAAAATTTAAAGCCTTTGAAGGAGGCAAAAGATAGAAACATTCTAATTGCCTCTAAACAAGCAACAGGGGCAAAAGTTTCAGAGAAATCTATAACTTCAACCGGGCATAACCTTTACACACTAACCTTGCTTTGTTTCTCACCACTTGGCCATCCTCATTCAGTTTGTTCCTGAAGACCCACTTTGTGCCAATAACATTCTTGTCCTTAGGCCTAGGGACAAGTTCCCAAGTATCAATCTTTTGGATCAGATTTAACTCTTCTTTCATAGCTGCAACCCAAGATTTGTCTTTTGTTGCTTCTTCAAAAGTTTTAGGTTCAATAATAGAAAGCAATGAAATGTCAACATCTTCACAATAATTAACATTCCATCTTGATGCTCTAGGTCTATCCTCTTGCATAATTTGATGGATAGGATGATTCTTTTCAACAAATCTTGATGTAGTCTCGAGAGAGGTTCTAATAGATGTTTTATTTCTATCATGGGAAGTTGTTTGAACTGCTGCTATATCTGTTGTATCAACATGATTATCTGTTGTCCCAACCTCTGAATGTGCATCAACACCTTCATTTTGGTTGTTTTTAGGGGTATTACCAGCATTGTTGCTTCCTGTCCCAGCTTGTGTATTGGTAGAAGTTTGTTGATCAACATTTTTAGCATCATCATCCTACAAGCTATCATCACAGCTTTGCAATTTCTTAGAGGAGTTAGCAATCTCATGAATTTTCACATTAGTACTTTCAACTATCTTATGCAACCTCTTTTTGAAACATTTATAAGCTTTACTTTTTGAGGAATATCCTAGAAAAATACCCTCATCTAATCTAGGATCAAATTTGCCTAAATTATTCTCATCTCTCCTAATATAACAAGGGCTGCCAAAGATCTTAAAATGCTTAATAGTTGCTTCCTTACCATTCCATACTTCATATGGTGACTTGTTGTATTTGGGAATCAAACCTCTATTTTGAATGTAAACAGCTGTATGGACTGCCTCCTTCCAAAAACAATCACTTACCTTGGATTCATTCATCATGCTTCTTGCCATCTCTTGAACTAATCTGATCTTTCTCTCAACAACTTCATTCTGTTGAGGTGTCCTAAAAGCTGAAAATTGTCTCTTAATACCATACTTCTCACAAAAACTCACAAACTTATTAGAGGTAAACTCACCTCCATTATCTAATCACAGGCATTTGATTTTCAATCCCTTCTCATTTTCAACCAAAGCTTTGAAGGCTTTGAATTTCTCCAAGGCTTCTGATTTTTCCTTCAAAAAGGCCACCCAAGTCATACGTGAGTAGTCATCAATTAATAACATAAAGTATCTCTCACCTTGCATGCTTACAGTCCTTGTTGGTCCGCACAAATCACTATGAACCAGCTCTAGAGGCATTGTGCTTGAGTACTCCTTTGATTTAAAACTCCTACGAGTTTGTTTACCCAATTGACAATCTTTACACACTGTGTCAGATGGTTTAGTGAGTTTTGGCAAGTCTCTCACCACCTCCTTCTTGCTAATCTAAACAAGGCTATCAAAATTTATATGACCAAGTCTCTTGTGCTACAACCAAGATTTATCAAGTAGACTCAAATAACAAGTTTCACTTTTAGCATCATCAAGAATGTATAAGTTATTTGCTGCCCTACTGGCTTCAGCAATATGAACACCATCTTTACTAATCTTGCAACAGTCAGAACTGAAAGTTAAACTATGACCTTGATCACACAATTGACTAACACTAAGCAAATTATGTTTCAACCCTTCTACAAACAGCACATTCTCAATCGCGATGCAAGTCACTAGCCCAATAACTCGCAGACGAGTTATTCTAAAACCCACTGCGATTTTTTGTGCTTTAAATTGCCAAAACTCACATGAAATTGGGGTAAAACTTGTCAATAAAAAACGGAAAAAAAAAACTTGTGAAAACCTAATCTTTAACCCACTTTTCAACCCGTTACAGAGACATTTTTGGGTGTTTAGGGCAACGCCTGATAACTATATACTTCTCCTTAATAGCATCGATTTATTTCATAAGAATAATGTATGCAACGTTAATCAATATAAAACTCATTGAATGCACAGCCATTTCTTGCCTAATATTGATAGTCATTTTTTTATAGTTAAAATTTTAAACAAAATATAACAGTCATTTTTATTTTTTTATGCATAATCCACTTGTATTTTGGTTTATGCTATGTATTGAACTCAAACTTTGATTTATATATCATGGAAATCAGTATATGCTCTATAAATTTGGTGTAAATGTGTGTTTTTTAATAATATTTTTTTAAAAATGTATTTTCAAATGTTCAATAAAGTTGTCGAGTTATTGCCAAGTTTTTACCCGAGTTTTTTAAAAAATTTGGGCTTCCCGAGTCACTGCCGAGTCCGAGTTTTTCAACTATTTTCTTAACTTCTTTGCTTGAGAAATCTGCCCTATCATTCTTACAAAACTTTGCACTATGTCCAATGTTATTGCATTTGTAACAAACATAATTATAACTTCTCAAAGGGGCAAAAGAGTTCTGATTCACAAATCTGAAATCATTTCTAAAAAACACCCTATAATTTGCTGCCTTGTGTCCAAAATAGTTACAAGCAAAACAGTAACCATGGAAGAATAAATAATTAAATCTGGTTAAGTGTGCTTGTCTAGCACTGAAAGGTTGTCTGAAATCATTATTTGTGGTTTTTTAAGATGAAATCCTTGAGCTTTCACCATTAGAAGTCAATTGTTCTACCTTCGATCTTTGACCTTCTTCAAGGTCAGCTCCACCCTTATCTGAGGACTGTTTTTGTGAAGCTAACCAATTGTCCAACGAAAGTGAACCTTTCTGATTTATCTCTTCTTGGTTCAACAATGTAGATGATTTCTCTATCTTCCTAAGAAAAGCAATCTCAACTTCAAGTTTCTCACAGCTTTCAACCTTTACCTTAATCTAATTTCTCAATTCCTCTTCAAGTTTCTTAGCCTCAACAATATGAATTTTCAGATCATTTATTTGGTTCTCTGCATCTTCAAGAGCTTGTGATTTCATAGATTTTACTTCGCTTTCTCCTTTGAGTTGCACCTTCAAACTCAGATTTTTCTTCTTAAGACATTTGATCTCATTGGGAGCACTTATCAATTCTTGCTCCAAATCCATTTCACCATCTTCTTCTCCAACATCACTTTCATCTTCCTGATTTTCTGTGTGAATTTATTCCATAGCCATGAACAAGATCTCATCACTCAGAGATTCATCATCACTTCCTTCAGAATAATCATTTTCCTCCTTGGAATATAGACTCTTTTTGGATTTCCATGTCCTCTTATCCTTTCCTCTGAACTTCTTTTTGTTGAACTTTGGCTTCTTTTCATTATTGTTGTCATCATTATCCTCATATGGACATTTGGCTGCAAAATGTCCAGATTTGCCATAGTTAAAGCATCTGAGCGAGGTCTTCTTCTTGTTTTTGCTAAATTCCTTCCTTGACTTTCTAGTGAACGTAGCTTCTTCTGAATCAGCATCATCCTCCGAACTGTCACTTGAGGCTTGCTCCATTTGTTTACCTTTCCTCAAAGCTTTGAAGGTGGTCTCCCTTTTTGAAGATTCAAGATTTGTTCTCATCTCATATGCGGTCAGTATACCATGGAGTGCATCAATGGTCATTTGATCAAGATCAGCCATCTCTTCAACTGCAAAAATCTTTGCATCAAACCTTAAAGGTAGAGACCTTAAATTTTTTTGTATAACAACTTTATCATCAATTGTTTCTCCTAAGCCTTTAAGAGAGTTAACCACTTCATCAACCCTTAGAAAGTATGCTGCAATATTTTCTTCTTTCATTTTCAAACTTTCAAATTGCAACCAGTGAGTCTGAAGCTTGGCCTTTTTTCACTTTTTCATATCCTTCGTAGGCATTTTTAAGCTTATCCCACATAGCTTGAGCACTGTCATACTGCATAACTTTCACAAATTCTCATTCTGACAATCCACACAAAATAGCATTCATAGCCTTTGCATTGCATTCAAAAGCTCTCTTTTCATCAAAAGTAGATGGAGGATTCTAAAGGGGTGTGCATCCTGATACAACACTGTTCTAGACATCAGATATGCTCTCATCCTAACACACCAGAAGGCATAATTAGACCCATCAAATAGAGGAGCCCTATTCATTGTAAGTCCTTCTAGAGCATTCATTTCACAATCAAACAAAAACAACCTTCAAGCTTTTAAGCTTTTGCAGAAGATACCTTCTCTGATACCAAACAAAGAACACAAGCAATATTGAGAGGAGGGGTGAATCAGTATTGCATAAATTTAAAAACTTGAAATTCAAAACACAAACATAAAAACATGAAAGAAAAATCAAAGAAGACCAGACAGCAAAGTTTCTCGTGGAAAGCCCTTTCGAGTAAAAAACCACGGCAAATCAAACTCTTATTAATCTTCAAAATGGGCACCAGCCCAACAATACATGAGTGAGCTTCAACTCACAAAGGACACCAACCCTTTCATGCATAAGCAAAACAATTCTAAAGCACCAACTTCACCCACTCTAACTCTGAAGCATCAACTTCAACCTTCAAACAATTTTTAATCCAAACTGATTGAAACAACTTAGTAGAATATTACTGGACACTCTACTGCAACTTAGACAAGATTTTTTTTTCAAACGTCAATGTGAACCAGCATTCCATCTAACTTCGATATAATTTTTAAAATCCGTATCACTTTCACCCAACAGCAAATATACACCACGTCTCCTGTAGACAAA
The DNA here is from genome assembly GCF_030272615.1 of Cryptomeria japonica. Lineage (NCBI taxonomy): Eukaryota > Viridiplantae > Streptophyta > Pinopsida > Cupressales > Cupressaceae > Cryptomeria > Cryptomeria japonica. The sequence continues at coordinate 805,148,323 of NC_081411.1, forward strand.
GCACAACTATAGACAAACGACTTGCACAGAAATAAGGATAATCTCCAGCATCAAAGAGAATGGCTCTCCAACCACTCATTAAAGCCACGACTTCCTGAAGATCATAACACAAAAGTTACACTTTTTTTAAATAACAACTCTGCCATGAGCACCTTCAGTAAAATAATAAAAAGTGCTTCATCTCTGTCTAACACAAAAACATCACCTTCAGAATCAAGTTGCACAGAGTATATTAGAAATAATTATTTCTTTACCCAGACGTCTTATAAAAAGCAAAAAACATCAACAATAGAGTCTTCCGCAGGTTTAATGCAAACACTTGATCACCCTTGAATTAATGACCCACGATCTTTTTGAAGAAAATATCCGCCGAAACTTCCATAGGTCCTCTAACACAAATCCCACTTACATCAAAGATTTTTAACACAACTCCCAGCATTCAAATACAAGTCTTATTGAGTTCGTGAATTCCACATATCAACACCACGCATCTAGGAAGCATACAGTGACCAAAAAAGAAAAGAAAAGTCCACTACAACGACCTGCACGATTTCAAAACGTCTTCCACCACGTTGCCAAGGACAACTTTTTTTTTAAAAAAAACTTCCATGACCAAGGTTTTTAATAAAACAAAAACGTCCAGCAGACTCACAAAAAGAAATTTGAGTTTGTATTTTTGTATCTGCCAGCAAGAATTAAGTCTATCAATCACAAAGCATAGAAAGAATCGTTTTTTAATATTGCACACTCATCGTCTGACAGGGATAAATTTTCGATGCACCACTAACTCCACAATAGCACACAAAATGGCATAAAATTGATTTCTCCCTTATCGTGCTCTTCAAAAGCACTATCTGCATATTTGCCACAAAGGCATCATCATTATATTCTTTATAGCCCAGCATATCTGATGATTAGAAATGGCTGTTGTGCATTGCCACATAGAGCTAAATAAATTTCGTCCAGTCATCATGCTTAACATATGAGAAAGATTTTAAATTGGGCCCTCCAAACAACAATAGAAAAAATATTGGTGCGAACATGAGAAAGGTATATCCCGTTGCAAACAGCTGTCAAACTTAAAATATATTTAAAAATAAGTCAGAACAATTCCTCTCACCCTCACTAAGAATATGTGGTCTGACATGGCATAAAGTCTGATTTGTCATCACAAGAAGACAAGTAAGCAGCTGACAAGAACCAAGCAAGCATGCAGCTAGCTGAAGCAGATACTCAAACAGCTGAAGCAAGCATACAAACACCTCAAGCTGCTCAAACAGCCAGGCACACAAGGAGCTCAGCCAAAATCCATGATCAAACGCAAATAAGCCTCTGACATCAATGACAAATAATCCAAAATAGCAAGCACTAGCTTATAACCTCTATTGACTTCCAAATCTCTAGAAACACACCTTGGCAAAGAAAGGATCCCAATGCTTATAGTATTTTAGTGTCAATGGAAAAGCAAGAAGCAGTGAGGTGGTCATTTTGCTCCATTACTTAGCAAGAATTGTCTACACATGTTTGATGTTCACCACCTTAACTTTATTAAAATCATCCATTTAAATCAACCTAATCTCTTGTTGTCAACCAACTCCCTCATTCCAACCGATCAATTCTATTGACATTTGTCAATTGACTAATTAATTGATTAATCATTATTAATTAATTAATTAATTAGCTCCTAATTAGTCCACACACATATATCCAATTAAAATAAAAAAATAATCATAATTATCCTCACCCACATTTCACTCATGTCAATTTAATCAGCTCCATCTTTCGCTCATCAATCAAATTAGTTAACTAATTAGTTGATCACGTTAACTCTCAATTAAATTGATTGACTGAACAATCAAGTCAATTGTCTAATCAATCAAGCTAGTTCACTAGTCACTCATGTTAGTTAACTAATCAGTCAACTGAGTTAACTGGTCAATCAAACTAGTTAAGCCTGGATCAAATCTCTAGTCCTCAAAATTGATTAGATCAATGTTGACCAGTCAACCATTCATATTTGCACCTAAAGATCTATAAATCCACAATTCCTTTCAGGAATTGAGGAGCTCTTTGAATGATCTCTAATCTATTTTTGAATATCTCAGTCAAATAATCATTATCCTGTTGAAAAGCTTGCACAAAAGTTGAGTATCCACAATATTTTGTTGAAGTGCAAGCAAATCCAAATCAATGCTCCATTTGAGGTTCATATGTGTTTTTAGAATGAGAACTTTTGATTATTGTTTTTAATTTTCAGTTTTGTTCTCAATTCACTACATTCACTTATTGAAATGTCTTCATCTTTTCAATCAGTGAGTCAATGCCATCATATTCCTCTTGCAAACATGGTTTATCCATGTTAACAAAATACTAAATAGATAATATTTGTGATGGACTTAGTGAACATGAGAAGATATTTCACACAATCCCACCAAGTGTCATCTAAAATCATCTGCTTGAGATTTGTTGCCCTCTTACTTTTGAACTGCCTCTATATAGACCAAAGTTGGATGATGGTCATGCTATAAAGTGCCTCCCAGACCTTCACAAGTCATCTCAAGATGATTTTGTTGGAGGCAATCAGGCCATAAAAACTATTCTAAAATTAAAATAAAGAAAACATAATTAAATTTTATAAAATAAATTAATGAAGTGAAACATAAAATTCTATTGTTTCACTTAGTGGCTCCAATTTCAAAATAATATTGTTTCACTCACCTTTAGTGGCTCCAATTTCAAGATTAATTTAAATATGCCTTGCAACATGTTGTGGTTGGTGAGAAACATTTGATTCTCTCCAGCCTCTACATAGAACTATTTAATCCAATCAATTTTTCTGCCCAACTTTTGTAGCATTAGGTTCAGTAAGAGAATAGGGCAAGGTATCCAAAAGATATGAGAATAGCATTTCTCAACCAACAAACCACCTGCTTTTTTTGCATTGTCCATTATGATTTGGACAACATTTTAAGACCCCACTTGCTCAACTGTTCGTATGAAGATGTCATCAATAAGTTGTGCATCCTTCACTTGCCCCTCACAATCCATGGCTTTTAAAAACATTGCCACTTTAAGGGAGACTGCCATCACATTGATCAAAGGCCTATTTCTGCATCCCTACATCCATTAGAAACAAAGGACACCCAAATCTTGATCTACAAAATCCTAATGGACTGCAATGAATCTTCACAAGTTTCACCTCCTTTGCCACCATGGTAGCGTTCCCCTTCTCAAAACCCAAGCCCTTGCACCTTTTCAAGCCTCATTAATTTTTTCTCATCATTTCTTGTCAACATAGTGACCCCACAACATTGAAGGGCAAACCCATTTGCATAGACACATAATCTGTCAATTGGCACTCTTTTGGAATGCCTTTTCCAATGGCCTTCATTTTATCATTTGTAGCAGGCTCATCTTCATGGATGGCCAAAACTGGGTGGCTCTCTACCATAACTTCAGGAATGCTAAGAGATGGGGAAATGGGGAGCCTCCTTTATCGAGATCCTCTGTTTTCCAAAGAATGAACTATTCTTAAGAGAACCATGTCTTATGTTTGCTCCTACTCTCCAATATAATCCAATACTCTACACGTTGGCACAAGTGCATCGTTCTTGCCTAGGCAAGATTTGATGTCCATCCTAAGAACACCACACAAATGGCCTTTCACACAACTATATTAGTTTGTACGTTGAACACCACACACTACAAAATTGCAAATCCAAACATATCACTCACCACCTAGAACCTATTATATCATGTCAACATACTTCCACAATGGTGAATTTGGATCTGTTTTGAAGCGAAGTTGGCCCACAAAGCTAGAGCTAGCTGCCATTATAATCCTTGTGGCAACAAGTTTGAAAATCAACACATTCCAAACAAATGAATACTAAAACTATATATATTGTAACTCATTTAAATGTAGAAAAATGAAAAACAAAGCAAGAGAATTTATTTGTGAAAGGAAAATGAAGAAAACGAAGCAAATAAAACTTACTTCTAGTCTAAGAAACTTATTCCACGATCTCCTTGGCAGTAGATAGGCACTTGCACACACATAAGAATAATAATTCAAACTCTTTGGGATCTTCAATGGTCAAGCTTCAGCTTTATATGTGCAATGACAAGCAAGAATGAAAGTTCAGCATGTGTATTGGTTTGTGTGTTATGTTTTCAAAATGATGTAAATGTGTTTGTTTTTCTGTTCCAATTTGTATTGATATCAAATTTAGGATTTAGGGTTACTTTCTTAGACCGACCAGTCAATCCATAAGGTCAAAAGGAAAAATTATAAAAGTAAAAGGTCAAAAAATTAAAAGGGCGCCCAATATGCTGCAAGGCATATCCCAACAAATCCAAATGCAGTTTGCAGCACCCTGTCCACACTCAGAGTGGACCAGGACTAGTACTGAACCATGTAACATGATTTTTTGCATCAGCGGGATTTAAGAAAGTAATTTCAAGTCGTGTTACCTCTTTGTTTCTGTAATATCCCCTTGTTGAAATAGGATTTAGTAATCTATTAATAAATAATAATAATAAATTAAAATATAAAAGAATAAAATAAAATTTAATATTATTAAAATTTAGTAAGTTTAATGAATGGTCAAAAGGCATGAAATGAGAAGTTGTGACTCCCTAAAACACGAGATATAAAAGGGAGAGAAAAGAACTTCATTTGGGGAGAAAAGGAATAAGGAAGAAAGAAGGGAGCAAAGGAACTAAGGAAGCATTAATGGGAAGAAGATAATGAAGAGACTCTTTCAAAGGGGCAGCAATGATGAAGGGTTGTAACTTGTGACCCTTTCGAAAGGGTGGTAATTGTGAAAGGTCGTGACCATTATGAACAGTTGTGATTCTCCCTCACATTGGAGGATATAAAGGGGAGAAGTTTTCATTTCAGGAGGAAAAAAGGGGAGACCAATTTGGAAATAATATATTATTTTCAAGGGCAACAATGGAAAGTGGTGACTCGATTCTTATGAAAGGTGGTGACCCTTCCACCAATAAAGTATAAAGGGGAATTCATTCCAAGCATTAAAGGGGACTTATCAATCAATGGAGGAAATCAATGCAATTAGCACAAATTCTCCTAAGTTAGCAAAGAATCTTCAGTAATCAAATACAGATTGAACCATTCAGCAATAGTACTCATCCAAGAGGGGCAGCGTTCAACTTTCAAAGAGGGTAACAACATTGATTTGAATCTATCCAAATTACCACAACAGACTGAAAATACATAACCTGCAATAATTCTGCAAGTATAGTGGGCAAGATTTAGTGTCCTCCTAAAAGGGGACATTACAGTTTTGCTGGATTCAATTTTTGAATTCTTATGTAAGTTTTAGTTTTATACTGGATGTGGGCCCCTATATAATCTACATTAATCTATCAAAAAAAGTGTCAGATCTTAAACATGTTCTACTCTTAGTGCTCTATACACTGACTGCTAAAATAAAAACAAACGATTGAAAATTGAACGGGATTATATTGATACTCACCAACAAACAAAGTAAATCAGTGAGACTTAAAAGTGCAACAAGTTTCAATAATTAATCAAGAGCAAAAGGAAACATAGACTATTCAATAGTACAGAGAGATCCAATGCATAAAATGACTCAAACAGCAATTCATTAACTACCTGTATCTGATATCAACAAAAAACAATGTTGGGCCTAAAAGCAATCAGAACTACAGAAAGGTTCAGGGCACAAAATGAACTCAAACTAGAATTCATTAACTACCTGTATCTGATATCAACAAGAAATGATGTTGAGCCTAACGGCAACTTGCTTCGCAGCTCAAAACATGGTGAGGGCAGAATATGAAGAACTGCATGCTTGGTCTGCAACCTTGCCTTAGGAATAACACGCCCACCTCTATCAATTTCCACACTAGCTCCCAACCCAATGTTCAAACCCCAAGGAAGACTTGGTTCCCCAGTTTCTTCATGGGGAAAATCCCATATCTGAAATCAAAGGCCACCATGCAATCCTTTTAGTGATACTATGTACTCGCTAACACATATAAAATTCTCAGTTGCTTAAGTATTATCCCTTATATTTTTTTAATTAAAAATCACTCTTTACGTAAACCAGGGAAAAAAAATAACTAACAATTGCAAAATCATCATTGTTATCTTCTTTCTCTTCAATACATCACAAAATTTCCTCAAAATTGTTTTCTTCCAAAAAAATGTTTAATTTGTGTGTAGAATCATAAACTATTTTCGTAAGCCATATAAAATTGATAATTCTTATTGGAAAAGATTTGTCACTGCTTCAAAACTTCTGGAAACATATGATTCCAAAACCTTGTCGCTTGAAAGAGGCTAAAACATTTAACACTTCTAAAATATATGGTTCTTTAACCTTCTCCATAGAAAAATAAAACTGTAGAAGGTTAATTTTGGTCACAAAAACATTCCCCACAAACCAATTTGAATACCACGAGGGGATTTCTTTCCACTTAACTTACACATTGTTTAAATTTTGAATCTCTAGGTTTGGAACTCGAGCCCAACTTGAAAGTAAACCAAACTTTAACAATCCACATACACCTGAGTAAAGCAAATAAAAATTGCAATTTCCCATTGATGAAGCATTGTCTACCTATTTTTCTTATCATCTTCTCATCCTTTAAGCATATATAGCTCTTGAAATTAACTACTGGCCACATGTTGCAAGGAAATACAATACATATAACATTAGAGACTACATCGAATAAACCCACTCAAAGCTTACAACATTGTTAGTATAAATTATATATCTAAAAATATTCACCTGCATGAATTTTATCCGAGCACCAACGTCGTGAATTCCCTGGACCCATTTACTTGAAGGCTTTGCTGTCTCTGGTTCCGCCCTAACAGTTTTCCTTGAATTACCATGTGCCCCAGAGGAAGTGACAAACTGATTTTCTAATTCTTTTTGTTTAACACCCCAAGTTGGACCTTTCAAAAAGATTGGCCCTCTGATATCAAAACGAAGAACAGAATGGGAAGCTCTAGTGATTGCCCGGCCCGCGAGATTCAGCAAGTATACTCCTAAAGTTTCGTTACGTGGAGCATCGTCAGCTGACCTCCATGGCTCGCTTCCTGAATGTAAATCTTCTTCAGCAGGAATTTTGTAATGAGGAGGAATACCACCATTGATGCTCTGTCCCCTTCTTTGTGTTTCTTCCGAGTGAAGGTGATTGCCTGGTTGAGAACTGCCAATGGATGCAGGGGGGCTGAACGTCTCTGTCGATTGGTAATTTTCAGTTCGATCGTCTCCCTTGAGTGTTTTAAGCATCCTGTCCTCCAAGAAAAAATTAGATTGACGGCTAATCCTCTGTGAATAGCTGGGAATTCGTAATCAAGAGTGGAGGAATTTGTGGCATAAATTATGCAATTACTTTGAGTTGAGTAAGATTGGGTTCAGATTCTGGGGACTAGTTTAAAAGAAGATAATACCTCTGTTCTTCAAAATTCGGAGAAAGATTGGGTTCAGATTCTGGGGACTAGTTTAAAAGAAGATAATACCTCTGTTCTTCAAAATTCGGAGCTAGGAAAGAGCATCACTAGTTGAGCATGTATCAATTGTTGTGAGGGTTGATATCTTTTGTTCTAAAAATTGAAGAAATAAAATCTATTGTTTGAAACATAAAATATCATTGTTAGGAAATGTACCAATATTGTAAAAAGTAACTAATCAGGGGATGTCATATCAGTTGCACAACTATTGGGGCCTCTTCTGCATGTCTATTGGTCTTACTTTTTTTTTTTGGCTATTTTGGACACCTTGTCAAAAAGCATGATGATGTGGCACCATACTTGATGATGTGGTGTTGAAAGCTTAGTTATAAGCAGGGGACTTGCCAAGTAAGCTACTGTAAAAAATTGGGAGTGATTTGGAATTTCTACGTAAGATTTTGAGAAGCGCGAAGTTAGGGTGCGGGTGCTCAACTATTGGTGCTCTTCCCCTATATATTCTCAAGATTCATGGAAGAAGATAATATTTGGTTACAATATAAAGTGGGGGAACACATAGTTTATTAAAATATAAGCGAGAGATAATTCAAATTACAGGTAGTTAATTATATATCACACACATTCATCAAGTACAAGCTATTGTAATATTAAAGAATAATTCAAATACGAAAAAATGGTTGTACGAATTGGGCGAAATGGGCGATCTCTTCCTCTACTTAGGGTTTTTGGGTGATCTCTTCCTCTAACCCATCGGTGATTTTTCTTCAATCCGAACACTAAACATATCAACCAGAAGTGGAGGGGTTACAAATGGCAAACTTTGGGAGGGGAAAAATAGAGCACGAACACCTACTAGTGGGGAAATACTTGGCGGGCTTTGGGAGAAAGAAACTGGCTCCCTAAAGGCGACCGTGGGTTGTAGTTGAAGAACACTCAAGTTAGACAAGGATTCCAGAAGTATTTGAAAGTAGGTTTCACGGGTCCGAATCTACCTAATAGGCCTTGGTCTAATAATGTGGCAACGAGAGCAAATAGGATACCAATCCAGAAGGCAAAGCGCTTCAACTGTTCCCAGGGTGGCACTAGTCTCTTTCCCAAGGTTAAAACATATTCTCACGACACAGAAGGATCCAGAAAGTTGGAGCAGAATTCGTGGTGGCAAGGGAAAAAGCCCCTATCGAACATGCAGGGTTTATGCCCTCCAAACAGTAACATCCTTTCGGCTCGGCCCAGGGAAGCATAGAGGAAGAATGATTCGGAATTCTGAAGGTTTGCATCCAAACCAAAGGGGGGGTTTAGGAAGAGTGAGCCTTCTTCTTTTCTGGAAGTCGTTCAAACTAATTCCCCTCTCAATGAATGGAGGAAGAATGGTCCTGGAAGCAAATTGGTCGTCCTGCCCTCAGTTGTCATCAACCCTGCTATTGGTCGCCTCCAAGAGAGAGCCTTTTTTGCGAAGTGGTGTGGCATTGGTGGCAGTAATATAGATATTAAGGATTGGTGGCTCCAATCTTTCCCTGGTATGGTCTTTGTACACTCCCTGCAGAATGATTTCTTTTTCATAGAATGCATTGATTCAAGACTGAAAATGAGCATCCTCCATGGCAATCCAATTTTCTATCTTGGTTCTTCCTTCCATTTGCTCGACTAAGTACCTGGCTTTGATCCTGTAACTTATAGGATTTAAGAGATCCCGTATATGGCTTAGCCTGGTTGGCCTTCCTTCTGAATTTTGGTGTGTTGAGGCTCTCCAAAAGATTGGAGATGCACTAGGTTCTTTGTTGGGGATTGAGGAGGATTTCCTAAGTGGAAATCAGGGGATGTTGCTAATATTTACGTGGAAATAGATTTAGATTTAGGTTTCTACAGGGAGCTGGAAATTGTCTCAAAATTAAGACGTTGGAAACAAAAGTTTAAGAGGTTAACAGAGAGAACTCTAGACAAATGTCTCTTGAGAAACCAGATAATCTCTAGTAGCTCTTTGGGAGGTTCAATGGGCCCTTTTTTCCAATCAACAGACCCTGGGCCTAAATTGCTTAGCGAAGTGCCTCAAGAGAAGCATAACTTGAAGGAGGTCCTACCTCAAGACAAACGTAAATCTTTGGTCTCCCCTTCAAATGTAGAAGAGTCCTCTGCTACCTAGAAAACAAGAAATTCTTCTGATTCGTGCCCCCTTTCTCTTGCTAGCACAGGGCTTTCATGGGGTGGTCCTAAAAAGGGCAAAGCCTTGAAAAAGAAAATTCCTAAACATGGAGCTTGCATGGCCTTTCTTGTCAAGTCTAAAAGGGCTTCAAAGATTAGAAAATGCTCCAGAAAAGGTAAGGCAGGCTCCAAGCACAAACATAGGGCTCATCTTCCCAAATAAAGGATCAAGCTCTCACAAATCTTCTTTTTGAGACTGAAAAACCTAAAGGCAAATATCATGGAAGTCTTAAATGAAACTAAAGGTGGTGGTGATCATCTCCAGGATGAGGGGTACTCAAATGCAGAGGACTGGCTTCCCTCCCCTAGGGATTCAGATAATTCTCATCTTGGATTGTTGGATCAAAATACTGCAAAATCTCCCTGCTTGAACCCCCCTGAGGCTTTCTCCTCTCCTCCTGGACAAAACTTTTTGAAATCTAGGACTATCAATCTATCTTTTGAACTTCCAAATCCCTTTTTTGAGTTTCCATCTATTCCTCTGCCTTTTTCAAACATGGGGGTGACCCCCATCAATCATAGTCTTTTAAATGATTATATGGAGGAGGACTAGGTCCCAGATCAAGTAATGGAAACCCCCCTTGCTACCCTTTTCTCTCAAGTTAAAGAAAAAAGGAAACTGGGAATCAAACAGGTGTTGAAAAGCAAATCAAACCCTGACTTTGGCATTGCCTCTCCTAAAAGAGGTAGGAAGTCCTTATGTGACCATCACTCAATGGAGGGTGAGGCTAATGGACAAATTAAAATAACTAATATTTTGAAAGTAAGGAAGGGTTCATCCCTTCCTGAATAGAGATGAAAAACTTATCCTAGATTGTTAGGGGCCTTAACGCCCCTAACAAGAAACTTATCCTAGAATGCAGAAATTATCACGCTTCAAAGAAACCAAGCTTAATCTCCAACAAGCAGAAAATTTTGGTGAAGGCCTAAGGAATCAATATATTGGCTGCAAATATGTAGCAATTGAAGCTGAAGGTGCTTTTGGGGGCCTTCTTATTATTTGGAAACCTTCTATGGTCCAGATAGAAAGGATACATTCAAATAAAATTTGGCTGCTGGTAGTTGTCAAGATCCTTTTTGTGAACCTTTCCTGTTTTCTGATAAATGTCTATGGGCCTATGTCTTCCTCCTTAAAACGTGCCTTTTAGGCAGACATGGATAGAGTTTTAGCTCTTCATCAGTTAGAGAACTTATTTATTGGAGTGGACTTTAATGCTATCAGATGTTAGAAGGACAAAAGAGGAGGCAAAACCAGACTTGAAAGATCTCAACAAGATTTCAATGATTGGATAGATAGGAATAGCCTTCTCAAGGTGGATTCAGGGGACTGCACATTCACATGGAACAACAAGCATCTAGGTTTCAATAACACGACAAATAAAATAGATAGATTCTTCTGGTTGGGGGATTTCTCCTCTTTCCCTTTTTCTTTTGAATGCAAAGCTTTACCATGCTCGGGCTCAGACCATTACCCACTTATGTTAAGCATACAGGGAGATTCCAATTTGTTAAAACCTCCTTTTATATTTGAGAATATGTAGATGAAAGATCTGAATTTCCTATCCCTAATAGATCAATGGTGGAAGGTGTAATACCCTAAAAATGGTCATCTAAACCATAGGCCCCTAATCTCGACAACGTCACCAAGGTCCTAACCAAAGGCAATTAAATAAATCTTGAGCACACAATTAATTCTTTAATCATCAAATGTCACTTGGCAAAATCAATCACTCAATATTAATTAAATATTTATTTAATTAATTAATCATTCCAAGTATATCATTTTAAACAATTATCTTATTTATTTTAATTAAATATCCTAACATATTTAATTAAATAAATCAAATTGCCATAAATATTCAAAAAAGGAAACAAATCAAGAAAGAGGAATTAATTCAATTAAATAAATCAATTGAGCACAAATCTTCAAAAATGGAAATAAATCAAAAAAGGAATTAATTGACAAAAAATAATTAAAATTTGAGAAAAGAAATCAATTGGAGATAATCTTGAAAAAACAAATTAAAAATTGATAGATAATCTCAAAGAAAGCAATTAAAACAATTAAATATTAAAATTGAATGAAATAGATAATAAATCAGTTTTTTCCTGATTTTCACTTAATTTTAGTTCAATTTCCTTTAAATCAGTTTTTTCTTGATTTAATCTTAATTTTAGTTCAATTTCCTTTAAAACTGAGAAAAGCATCCAATCACATCAATTCACCTGGATTGTGCTTCCTCTTGGAAAATCTTGACCGCTTATCATCATTTGATCTCAACCGTTGGTTTCTTTCTGAATTTTCTATAAATTCAGGCTCATCTCTCATTCAAAGAGAGGTTGGAGAATATATCGTTATTATACTATTTTTGCTCTAGATTCATTGAGATATATTGCATATTAATTATTTCAAATTGATTAAATCATTTAGTTTAATATTGCAAAAATCTTGTTAGATTAATCTTGCATCCATCTAGCATTCATCATGTTCATATAGATAAAATCCTTCGTCTTGATGTTGTCTAGTCACTGGTATTGCTTATAATCTAAGAGCAATCATATACTCGCATCTTTTAGAAGGCAATGAGTCGATTTGTTATGGTTTATATTTCATTGATTATATCCGATTAACCATGCATGTAATGACTTGATTGAAGTGTTGTGCTTACAGATACAGGTCCACTTTACACACACACAGAAGGAAGGTTCGTTTGAAGGTTCAGAGCTTTTTTGTTATGTCTCAAAGCTTAAATTTATAAAGAAGAAGTTGATGGAGTGGAATTCAGCTCATTTCAAAGACATATTCGAATCCAAAAGAAATTTAGAAGTCCAATAAGAGGAGTTGAATGAAAAAGTCCCCAAGGAAGGCATGTCTCGATATGAATTCATCAAGGAAAAGGAATTGTTAGTTGAGTACGAAGATATCCTTTCAAAAGAAGAAATCTTTTGGAAACAGAAATGTAGAGAAGGGTGGCTTCAAAATGGAGACAGTAATACTAATTTTTTTCACAATGTGACTAAGCAAAGAAGAAGTATTAACAAAATAGTGAAGATAGAGGTCAAGGGAAACCAAACAATTGAGGACCCTCTGGAGATTCGGAATGAAATGCTTCATTTTTTACAAACCTGCTAAATAATGTTGAAGGGTCATAACTCTGGGAACAAAGCAAGCTTCTTTTAGCCATTCCCAAAATCATATCAATTGAACAAAATAGATGCCTTAATGAATGCATCTCTATGGAAGAAGTCTCTGCAGCTCTCAATCAGCTTCCCTCAAATAAGGCCCCTTGTGCCAGATGGCTTTCCCACAAGCTTCTTTAAAAAATGTTGGCCCATAATAGGATCAAATTTGGTTGCAACACTAGAGTCCTCAAGAAAATCAAGGAAAATCCTCTAATAAATCAACAATACATCCACTGCTCTTATTCCGAAGAAAGAGAAAGTTGTAATTTGGGGAGATTTCAGACCTATCTCCCTTTGCAACACTATTTATAAGATTATGTCCAAAGTAATGACTAACAAGCTCAAACCAATCATGGATAGTTGTTGGCATTTTGGTGAATTTTGTATGACAGGTGAATGAAATGGTTGTCATTGTTGGCAACATCATCTTCTAAGTCTTCATAATTCATCGGTAAAGAACAAGAGTTCTTATTCCTATCAACAGTGAGTTAACCGGCTAAGTAGAGTATAGACTGGCTAAGCAGTGTGTAGACAGGGTAAGTAGAGTATAGACCGGCTAAGTAGTGTGTAGACAGGGTAAGCAGAGTGTAGATTGACTAAGAAGTGAGTAGATAGGCACACAAGAGGTCAACCAACTAAGCAGTGAATAGATCGGTACACAGGAGGATAATCGACTAAGTAGATAATAGGCTGGTATACAAGAGGTAACCAATTAGGCAGAATTTGATTGGTACACCGACATAATAGGAGTCTCAATCGACAGACTTGGAAATGTCCAGTTAACATCTAGTTGAACTGGCAATCTTCCCTTTTCAACCGACAGACTTATCAACATGAACGACTGTCTTGATCGATATTCCTGGAATGATTTATGGAGAGTAATTTAAGGCACAGTAATAGAATTTTGAATCTAATGTTTTGGAGGGAAAGTTGGAGCCATAACCAAAAGGCTAATATATTCACACAATTCATTCTTAGAAGGGTGTTGTCAACATGAAAAATATTTGTGTGAATGTAAACAGGGGGAGCAGAACAGAGTGTAGCAGAAATAGGTATGAATCGGTGAAGCCGACACCGATAATTTGAATAGAGCATGCAACATTGATCTATGAGACAAAGGTAGTGTCGTCAGATAGATCAATCATCTTTGTTTCCTTCTAACAATTGCAACATTGTAAATCCCTTAACAGGGTGAACCTTAACCGGTTCTTTATGTAAAATCTCTTAACAAAGTCACTTCAAATATGAAGTTGTAAAATCCTCTAGCAAGGTGAACTTTAACAGGTTCCAAGGTATTCTTAACCGAATACTAGTCACTCCTAACAAGGTGATGTTCTCAGAAAGAACAAATTGTAAGCTCTTAACAAGGCACTCTTTTTCACTGCAGTAAGAGAGAATGTGGGTTATCCCCACCGTGGTTTTCTCCCTCTAACCGAGGTTTTCCACGTATAATTACTTGTGTTATGTGATATTTATGTGTGCATGCAAGTCTCTTTTCTATGATGTTATTTGCTTTCATGATTTACACAATGTTTAAGACAATGCAAAGGATAGTTGCAAACCGATTGGTTGAATTGTGTGGAAATTGCTTTGACTGATTCACCCCCCTTTCAGTCACCGATTAAATACTAACAATTGGTATCAGAGCTATGGTCCTCTGAAGTAAAGCTTGACAGCTTGAGGAAAAAGATCATGGAAGAATATCGGTATCAGAAGCAGATTGATGAAGCCAATGAAATTATTGCTTAGCTGAAAGAGAGACTGAGAAAATCTCTTGCTAAAAGAAAGGAACTAGATCTACAACTAAATGAGAGTCAGGATATCATAGATCAATTCTTTGAACAGAGTGGATCTGAAGAAGCAAAAGAAGCAGTCTTAGAACTCATGGAAAAGAACAAGAAGTTGATGGAAGAAATCACACATCTCAAAAGAGAACATGAAAGTTAGGCCCTGAGAATGACTGAGATACTGGAAGCCATCATAAATGTTGATGAAAGAAAAAGAGATGTAGATGAAGCATCGTTAAAGGTTGAAAAAGCCAAAAGACTTGTTGAGGAATCCCTAAGAGAAAATGATGCAATCGTCATTGAAAAAGATGAAGAAATCCGAATTCTCACTCAGGAGAATGAATACATACATGAGCATCTGCATGACAACACAGAGGAAAAAGGAGAAGATTATGAAAGAGATTGAACAACTTACAAATGAGTTGAAAGTTGCTAATGAGAGAAATAAAAAACTAAGGAAATTTAATGAAAGCTCTGAGAAGATAGATGAACAGTTGAAAGCTCAGAGAAGAACAAAGGAAACAATCGGTCTTGGTTACTCTGGTACAGGTCCTATGGAAACTGGAGAATCATCTAAATCCAAAAAGATGAAGGATGATAAAAGGAACCATTCAGGAGTGAAAGGTATGAAGTTTTCTAAATCTTCTTGTAATCTGTGTGGTAAACCGGGTCATAAGTCTGATGTCTATAGAAATAAACTGGTTAGTCAAAAGAAGACTTTCACCTTTGATGGTTGCTACCATAATTGTCACAAGTATGGTCACACTGCTTATGAGTGTAGATCTCAATCTAGCAACATGTCAAATAGAAGAAGATTTAATGGATATTGCTTTACATGCAATAAATATGGACATAAATCTGAAGAATGCACGTTCAAGTCAAATGTATCAAGATCACCATTCAAACCGGTTAGCCCTAATAAAGGGAGTAATCAGTTCAATGCCACTTGTTCCACTTATGGTAATTTTGGTCATGTTGCAGCAAATTGTAGAATGAGAATGGGTCAAAGAAATAATTCAGGACCATGGAGGACAACTGGTATGACATGTTTCAATTGCCATAAGATTGGTCACTTAGCCAGAGAGTGTAGGAACCGATCCTATAACCGGTCTGAAGACAAGAATTGGTTTGGCAAGAAGAAAAGGTAAAATGACCTGAAAGGAAAGAAGATAATTGAAGAAGTGAGGAATGAAATGAAAAAGACATGGATTAAGAAAGAAGAAAGAAAGGAAGGAGAAAGTCATTCTGAAACTAAGTCATCATCCATCGGTGATGACAGTTCCTCTTCAAATTAGGCATATTGATGCTCAGGGGGAGCACATATGGTAAGATCATTATTGAATCCCCTCGACCGATATGAGGTTATGTCTATCTACATATATGAGATGCATAAAAGTTAGTCTAAAGTTCCTATTTGATAAATGTCTTGCAGGTTAGTTGTTTGTGTATCGGTAACAAGCAACCGGAAAAAGGTAAATTGATGTACCTTAAGTTGTAAGTTTTTTTTAAAAACTAACCATTGTATCATAACACCGATAAATCTCAATGGATAAATAAGGAAATGTCAATACATTTCACTTACCTCGATTTTTTGTGAACTTTCTCGAGCTCGTGCGACCAAAGGCGATTGAAATATTGCTAGTGATATTTGTGCGAAGAGTTCAAGTAGAGTGATAGTGGTGTTTGGTATTTTTGAGGAGAAGGTATTCAAACCCCGTTTGAGAAAAAATTGTTTGAAGGTCATCATGGCAGCGCCTATATCGACTCTTGTGTTGCTTGAAGCTATTAAAGAACCTCAACCCGAGTTCAAGTTGCATCCAATGAAAGCTGGTGAGATCAACATGACCGGTGCTTTATCATCTGCCCTCCAGTGTATTATTGGTTGAAGATATTGTCTCCTACATCCATTTCAAGCTTGAAGAACTTGGAGACAAAAAAGGGTTCTATGTTAATGATCAGTTGAAGGCAGAATATTTACCTCTGAAGACCAAGGGTTTGTCAAATGTTATTGATTTTCCCGATCAGTTTCATGTTGATTGGGCTAGGTATGTATTAAGTAGAGTACATAATCAATTCTTGTGGCTAGAAGCTCAAGAACTGATCAAGATCACAAAGGATGTGATTCAAAGAGTGATAGGGTTTAGCGCAATTGGTGAAGCACTAACCCTAAGAACAATTTCATCAACTAAAGTCACTCGGTTAACCAAATCCCAATGTGATAGTAGAGCAATGACAATCGCTCATATTAAGGATGTTGAAGTAAGATTTGCTTCTACAGTGTTGGGTTATAGGGTCTATCAATCAAGTTGGATGAATAGTGTGTCGAGCGGTGCTATACATGTTGCCTATTGAATCATCAAGGAGGATGCAACATATGATATTTGTGAGATGATTAGAAGCCAATTTCTGGTAAACATGGAGAGAATCAAGAAGGAAAAGAAGCAATATTTCAAATATGGCTCACTAAGGGTACGTATATTTTTTTATGTGCAAAAATTATTTCCTGGTAAGGGTAATATAGTATGGTCTGAAGAAAAACCTATCATGGTTCAGATAGGTGAAATGATTAGGGATTTATGAGATAGGTTTGGTGAAACAAAGTGGGGATATTTTAAGGAATTTCAAATCAGGATGCACAAAACGGAAAGAATACCAACCGGTATAGTGTAGAAGTACAAAGACAACATTTGCTTTCTTGTAGACATAGATTATTGCATCATTCAAGTGGTTCAACCCATAACCTTTTGGGTTCCACCTATGGGTTATGAGGTTGCAATAGACATTGTTAAAATTCATGCTAACATGCTACTATCCAAACTGGTAGACCAGAAGGCAAAGATATTTGGAACTTGTGAGGAGGCAAGCTCCAAAATAAAACAAGAACTTAAGGTGCCAATCATTCAAAGGAAAGTAAGAAAAATGATTGATACCCTAGACAAAAAATATGGAGGCGAAGAATCCGGTGCCACTACTTCCATTGGTACTAGTGAACAAACAGGGGCCAAATCAACCAAAGTTGAAGAACAAAAAAGAGAAAAGAAGAAAATGTCAAAGGTAAAACCTAATGGTACTGCAACCAGCAAGCTGACATCATACGCAAAAGAACAAGAAACATATACTCCTGCATCTTCACCTGGTAAAGATAGACCGATAGGAGTAACATATGCTAGGAAGAAAAAGCGTGAAGTGACAGTTGACACAAAGGCTAATAAGAAGCCAAAGAAAGATGAAAAGGAAGGTGATAACACTGACACCCAATCTGATGTGGAAATAAAAGTCAAAATAAGTAGTAGAAATGTACTTCCAACTGTTGATGAATTGGTCCATGGGATCAAAGAGTTTGGAGGTCTATCTGGTGTTGGGAGAAAATATCCCCTCTGCAACGAGGAGGACAAAAGAAAATTTGAAGATGCACTTATGTGGAACATGCATAAGTTCTGTAGAACTCCCAGTGAACTATATGGAATAGTTTCATCAGACTTGCAAGATCAAATTGAAGGGAGATGGAAAACAACTTTAGCTATTGAGAAAGCGAACGAGATAAAAGCACTCATGGAAGTGCGACATGAGCTTGATTATAATCAACCATCTATTCTGGCAAAAGCATGTATTCAGCGCTTTAAAATAAGGAACAGGGCAGGGAGAGTGGGCATAGGAGATGTCCAAGGTGTGCATGATGAGGGTGTTGCCTTGTGGAAGAAAATCTTGACCCAGCAAAAGGAAGCTGAAGAAGAAATAGCAAAGGGAACAAAACAGGACCATGGTGTAGCTATCCTTGACAAAGGGAAAGGTAAAGACAAAGATTCTACTGAAGGTTTTGATGTTTCTCAGTTGATGATATCATCGCTAATGTTGTGTCAGATATTCCTAATCTGACTAAGGATGTAGAGAAACCGGTTGAACACAAATCAACAGTTGAAACTATTGATATTGATGTTTCACCGGAAAAGGGAACCACTCAATCCAAGCATCTCGGTGTAGATGAAGTTTTAGTTGAAGATATACCTTATGAAGACACACCTCACAAAACTTCAGTAACAATAAATCCTACTGACAGTGAACCCCTTTTATCAAAGAAAAAGGAAACAATGGAGAAGGAAGAACAATAGAAGGAAGTAGAAAAGAAGCAAGAAGAGATGACAGAAACAGAGGAGACTAAGAAAACAGTAGTGGAAACTCCTCTGGTAAAGAGGAAGTTAGTTTTAGAAAAGGAGAGTGAAAAGAAGAAAGTTGCATTCACCACTGGCTCTAAGGTTAAGGATGAAGAAAAGAATGAAGAAACAAAGGAGGAAGAAGAGGAAGACTCTATAATCGACATCAAGAAGATGACCCCCAAGCAATTGATGAAAGTCTTAGAAAAACTGAAAATTCAAGCTGAAAAGGCTAAATTGAGAGCAAAGAAAAAGAAGGCAAGAATTCTCAATTCTACCAAGACAATTCTATCTGACCTAATTCCTGGCATTGATGTTGATGACAATGCACCCATCATTGATCAGTTGGGCACTCTTGTAACAACAATTGGTTTAGAGGCAACCGATCTGGAGAAGGTTGCAGTAAGACAATATGGATCAAAGAGAGGAGAAAAACTAATGGAACAAATATTAGTTGGAAAAGTTGCCCTCTCCAACCGCACAGAAGAGGTGAAAAATATACTACAAGAAGTTGGCCAATTATTGGTCAAATCTTTAAGTTTTACTGATTTAATCAGAGATCTAGAAGATAAAATAACTCAGACTCAAAGAGAAATTCAAGATCTGATAGGTTCTTTTGATCCTCTTAACAACTCAACAACAATTTTTAGTGGCAAGATAAAACCTCAATCATGAAATCAAAAGGTTAAAAGAAGAAGACGACAAACGAGGTCTTAGCTTTTTAGAGATACAGTGCTACCTGGCACCAATTATTGATTTCATGCAAAGGAATGTTAAAGAAGCAAAACGTCTCATAAGTGAACTTGACTGCAAAACAATTGATGATATGGAGAATTTTGTTATAGTTTTGCATGGACACTTCACCACCATGAAACAGGTAAAGCCTTCATGGGAATCCTCTTTGAAAGCAGCTCAAGAAAATTTCAATTTTTTTTTTTGCTTTACTTTATAAATCATTTTGTATAGCATTTTCCATTGATGCCAAAAGAGGGAGTTTTGGAGAGAGTGTACATTATGAGTATTTGTAAATAATAAGTAGCAGGGCTTAGAATCGACACATTTTTGTAGTGTTTGCCACCAATGCCAAAGGGGGAGTTTGTTGGCATTTTGGTGCATTTTGTATGACCAGTGAATGAAATGGTTGTCATTGTTGGCAACACCATATTCTAAGTCTTCATAGTCCATCGATAAAGAAGTAAAAGATAACTGGGAAAGAACAAGAGTTCTTATTCCTATCGATACTGAGTTAACCAGCTAAGCAGAGTATAGACCGGCTAAGCAGTGTGTAGATAGTGTAAGTAGAGTATAGACCGACTAAGCAATGTGTAGACAGGGTAATCAGAGTGTAGACCGACTAAGCAGTGAGTAGACCGACATACAAGAGGTCAACCGGCTAAGCAGTGAACAAATCGGTACACAGGAGGATAATCGGCTAAGTAGATAATAGATCGGTATACAGGAGGTAGCTGGTTAGGCAGAATTTGATCGGTACACCGACATAATAGGAGTCTCAATCGATAGACTTGGAAATGTCTAGTTAACATCCAATTGAACCGACAGTCTTCCCTTTTCAATCGACAGACTTATCGACATGAACGACTGTCTTGATCGATATTCCTAGAATTATTTCTGGAGAGTAATTTGAATTATTTCTGGAGAGTAATTTAAGGCGTAGTAACAAAATTTTGAATCTGATGTTTTGGAGGGAAAGTTGGCGCCAGAACCAAAAGGCTAATATATTCACACAATTCATTTTTAGAAGGGTGTTGTCAATGTGAAAAATATCTGTGTGAATGTAAATAGGGGGAGCAGGACAAAGTGTAGCAAAAACAGGTATGAATCGGTGAAGTCGACACCGATCAGTTGAACAAAGCATGCAATGCTGATCTATGAGACAGAGGTAGTGTCATCAGATAGATCAATCATCTTTGTTGCCTTCTAACAATTGCAGCATTGTAAATCCCTTAACATGGTGAATCTTAACTGGTTCTTTATGTAAAATCTATTAACAGAGTCACTTCAAATATGAAGTTGTAAAATCCTCTAGCAAGGTGAACTTTAACAGGCTACAAGGTATTCTTAACCGGATACCGGTCACTCCTAATAGGGTTATGTTCTCAGAAAGAACAGATTGTAAGCTCTTAACAGGGCACTCGTTTTCACTGCAGTAAGAGAGAATGTGGGTTATCCCCACCATGGTTTTCTCCCTCTAACCGAGGGTTTCCACATATAATTACTTGTGTTATGTGATATTTATGTGTGCATGCAAATCTCTTTTTTATGATGTTATTTCCTTTCATGATTTACACAATGTTTAAGACAATGCAAAGGATAGTTGCAGACCACTCAGTTTGATTGGTTGAATTGTGTGGAAATTGCTTTGACTGATTCACCCCCCACTTTGAGTCACCGGTTAAATACTAACAATAGTATTATTTCAATGGAGAAATCGGGGTTTGTTCCACGGAGATCTATTTTAGATAGGGTGATTGTTGCTCAAGAGGCCATTCACACTATACAAAACACAATAAAGAGGGGATGATTATAAAATTGGATATGTCTAAGGCTTATGACAATGTGGATTGGTGATTCCTATGCAAGATCATGCAAGCTTTTGGCTTTAACAATCAATAGATTAATTGGGTCTTTGAATGCATATCAACCCCAAAATTTTCAATCCTCATAAATGAGATCCCTGAATGTTATTTTTCTTCCTCCAAAGGGATCGGACAAGGAGATCCATTGTCTCCATTTCTTTTCATCATAATGGTGAAAGCCTTTGGAAGAGAAATCAAAGATATGCAACTTAAAAGGATGATTGAAGGAATTAAGATCACTTCGAATTTCATAGCTTCACACTTTCAAAATCTTTTAACATCATATGCTAAAGCCTCAGGTCAAGTAGTCAACAAAGAGAAGTCAAAAATCTACTTTTTCTCAAACCCTCTGATTTCAAAAAGAAGGATTTTGAAAATTCTGACTGTAAAAAGGGTTGTCTTGTGTTTATTTGGGAATTCCAATAGACAAAGGCTTAAGGAACTCGAAACTGTGGGATCCTTTGAAATCTAAATTGGATCAGAGTAGCAATTCATGGAAAGGAAAGTGGCTTTCATGGGCTAGTAGGTTGGTAATGCTCTAGACTGTCATATCAACCTTACCCATCTACCTTCTATCATTTCTTTCCCTCACGACAGGGATGAATTCTTTCATTATTCAGAAAATGAGAAACTTTTTCTGGCAAAACACGGAGGAAAAGCACAAAATTTCTCTTATAGCCTGGGATACAGTCAATAAACCAAAGACTTCGGGTAGCTTGGGGATTTAGAATCAACTCCTCCAAAACTAGGCTCTTGGGGCCAACTCATATGGAAAATGGTTAAGGATCCAAAAGCAAGATGGGTGAGATTAATGTTAGCTAAATATCTCTTAGAAGGAGACCCAATTCACTTCATGAGAGCTAGTAATCTGCCAAAGGGGTCAAGGATATGAAACTTTATACTCAAAAGTAGATCTTTAGTGACAGATTATACCTCCTTGGATGTTCATAATGGCTCCTCAAGCCTTTTTTGGGAGGACTCTTGGAGGGGTTACCCAAGTATAGACAATTCTATCTCAATTCCGATAACTAGATCTTGGTTAAAACATAATTGGGGAAACTATATTAGAGATTATGTGGTCCTTTTTGCGGAGGCTTCTCCCTTTGGATGGTCGTGGAAGAACTTAGATGGCCTTCCTCTCCCCAAAAATGAAATTGAACAAGTCCTTCAGGTTCTCAAGGAGACGTAGTTGGTCTTTAGCAAAGGTGTGGACTCTCTTATTTGGGCCCCCTCTAAATTAGGTTAGTACAATGCTAAGGAAGGTTACAATATTCTTGCAAATAAAGTTGCTCACGGTGACCTCAGAATCCCTCAAAGGCTTTTCTAGAGTAGCAAATTAATTCCTAAAGTAGGGGTCTTTGCCTGGCTTGCTATCAAAAAGAATATTCTAATAACTGAGAAATTTAGGAAAATGGGCTATGAAGGCCTCTCAAGATGTGTTCTTTGTAAAGCTCATGAGGAAACAATGGATCATCTCCTCAATTGCCCTTTCCCTGCAAAATGATGGAGGTGGTCATGCGCCAATCTAGGATGGATTTCAGCTCTCCCCAATGACATTGTCTCCCTCTTCCAAGGTTGGCCTATCAAACCAAAAGATGGAGTGCTCAGTTCTCTTTGGGAAATTAGTCCATCTATTCTTTTATGGGAAGTATGGAAAGAGCGTAATAGGAGAATATTTGACAATAAGGATAGGAACTTGGAATCAATTTTTCATTCTATTGAAACTTCAATAGTGGAAAGCATCAACAACAAGTCAACTATGGACCTTAATTCCAAGAAAGAATTTACAGACTGGGATGGAAAGATGAGATTCAACTGGCATGGCATAAAAGTTGCTCCTCTACTCAGGAAGAAGGATTTGTATAGAAACCAAGTTGTCTTGATCCTCCTCAAGATCAATTGGTTGAAATTAAATTTTGATGGTGCTTTGAAAGGTAACCCTAGGCCTTCAGGTGTTGGCTACGTTATTTGGGACCACAAAGGAAAGATTATTGGCAAAATAGTTTCCCCTATTCAACCTGATACCAACAATATAGAAGAATTCAAAACTATTATGTTGGGCCTCTTCGAATGCTCTAAGAGGGGAATTAAGAAATTGGAAATTGAAGGGGACTCTGCCATTTCTATTAATGCAATAAGATCAACAATTACCCCCAATTGGAGATTGTATGCTTTATTGGAAAAAATCTTACTAATTCTAGAATCATTTGAAAAAATTTCTTACAGGCACACATATAGGGAAGCGAATTTAGAAGCAGACTCCCTTTCAAAATTAGTAGTTGAAGGTGAAGAATTAGAGTGGTGGGTGGATGATGTTAGGATTCATAGAGTTCCATGTTCTCAGCTTGAGTGACTTAACAACTTTTCCTTGACTTTCAGACTCACAGAGGTTGCTTGTTCTCTTGGTCAACTAGTAAAGGAAAGCTCCAATTTCAATTTTTAATTCAAGGTACCAATGTGAGGTTCTTTCTAATGGCTACTCACAGATCACCTACCTTCGGTGCCACCTCACCTCCCTCATGGACTCAGTCCTTCCTCTGTTGATCTGGATGTTGAGGTCACTCCACCTTAGATGAGCATTCTATTTTAGGTGAATTCTAGGAAATATTTAAAAAGACAAAAAATCTATTCGAGTGTTGAAAGCATTAACTCATCCACTTTCTCTGACATCAGTTAATGGCTCTTCAAAATCCGTGTCACTCCAACTTATGAGTGTTAATGTTGCTAAATTTGTTGCTACATTTAGCGGAGTTTGTTTTGTACTTGGCGATCCAGTTCATTTCTCAACATTTTCATCTCAACCAAGGCGATATTAATAAGATGGGGTAGGATTATCGAGGGGGAAGCTTGCTAAGATTTTTTGAAAAAAAGAGTATCTACTAATCTGGATTATCCTCCAATATTGGCCTCTAAATCGGTCACTTGGCTTGGAATTGAATTAAGATTCAAAAATTAAATTGGAAGGACTAATGTGAGCCACCTAGTTGCTCCTAATGGGATTTTTCAAGGTGACGCTATAAATACGGCAGGCTCAGAGTGGATTAACGGACAAATTCATTAATGAAGACTGTCTTTTCACCTTTTCAACTAAATTTGGCCTCATTTGTCCTCATTTTCATTCCTTTCCCACGTTTTCTCATCTAGAGGTTGGTTTCAAAATATTCTGGTTTTCATTAAGCGCCCATGGCTGGTTCGTCTGGGTTTATTATTAGGACATTCCCCGACCCTATGACATGCTTTGGAGTAGACACTCCAGTGTCTTTGGCATCTGCCATCCAACAAGCTTCTTCAAAGGAGGTCTTTGATCAGAGGTTGAAAATAATTATCCATACTAATGATGCGTTAATCATTTTGGTAGCGAAAATGGTACTCAAACAGAGCCACGTAGACAAAATGGAATATTACAAGGATAACACACAGATCTTTTCTAGATTTATGGCGTCTTTACTGGTTAACAATGTCTCCAAGGAGGAGGTGAAAGTGATGGCATCCCTTCTCTTCAGCTTGGATTTGCTGCAAGGTTTGGACAATGTCTTGAAGTATTCTCTCCATGGGACAGGTGTTCCACGTTCGACAGATTTGGTATCCATTGTAGACTCGACAGACCCAATAAATTTTTACCCATTCCTGCTGGACCTTAAGGGCCCAACCCTAATGAGGCATCGATCAATTTTTGTTGTGGTTCACAGATACCTAAAAAATAAACTCCTTTCAGATGATGGGGCTGGCTTAGACACAGATAAATAATTTCATGATTTTGCCATCCTCAATGGTTTTCTTCCTCGCAAAGAAGATAATGCTCCTCCCTCTTCAGGTGGTGATGTCTTTGATGGAGCACAAGAAAGAACTGCGTGAGAGAATGACCGTGGCAGAAGAAGGGGTTGTGGTCACCCTCGCGATCGTGGCCGGGGTTATCACAATACACGATCCATTTCTCTTTTTGGGCTCCAAGCCTAGGGGGTGGCATGGCTTAAGCTTCTGGAAAGATAAGGATTTGCATCCTAAATTTTGAATTTGATTAGTTTTAAATCTTTTTGCATAATTAACGAAGACTATCTCACAGAGGTGAGGTCTCATGCTAGCTTTGTGCTAGATGAGGAAAAATATCGAATTTCCTACGTTAGTTTGTAGTAGCTCTTTCCTGCTTGTTGTAGGACAACATACTTTTTATGGATGGTAGCTCTTTTATATGTAATCTGAACTTTTAATAATTAATATCAATATTTTGGCTCTTCCGTTTAACCATTAAAAAAAGGTACAAGCTGTTGTATTAAGAGGGAAAGATGGGTTGACCTATTAAAAAAAAAATCAACTAAGATGATGACTTATCATGGTAGGATCAGGGACCTCTCAACAATTGTGTCTTAAATAATAAGTAATATCAAGTAACTCTAATAATCTCATGCAAAGGAAAAGGTACAACAATTACTTAAATTTCAACTGATATCACCCTAGCAACTTCCCCTCGTAGGGAAGGCATTCAACCCATTCCTTAAGAAGGAGACAACAAGAAACAACTCCAATTTTTGTGAGCCTCAAGGTACTACCAACAAGATATCGATATAAAGTGTCATCCACCAAAGGTGAAGAACACTTAGCCTCAAGTTTGAACCCAAATAGAAATGGAATCGGTTCATACTTGCAATAAACTATGTGAAATATAAAGAGCATATCAAGAGCGTAGTTAGGCTATGCAAGGAATGTCCCTGAATAAAACTGAGTGATCTCGATCCCTAAGAAGTAGTGTAAAATGCCCGTCTTTCATCAAGAAATGATCATGAAGGGAAATTTTTACTACTTGAATGGTAGACAAGTAACTCTCTTTGATCAATAAGATATCAACATAGAGATCCAAAGAGGTGAGAGTATCATCCTACTATAAAATGTAGACATTCAAATTAAAATGAAAATAAATAAACCCAACTATTAAAAAGAATGAGTCCATATTGGCATACCAAGCCCAAGGGGCTTGTTTGAGGCCATGGAGAGATTTTTTAAGACAACTAAGAAGTGAAGGATCCTGAATGAACCCCTATGGCTATTCTATGTATATATCCTCCTGAAGGTCACCATGAATAAAATAACTCTTCACATCCATCTGATGAACTTCCCATTTGTGAGTTGTAGGAATAGCAAGGACAAGTTGGATGGAACTCATTTTGGCAACTGGTGAAAAAGTCTCAAAGTAGTCAATCCCAAGAACCTAGGAGGATCCTTTAACAACCAAGTGAGCCTTATGTTTATCAACCGACCCATTTGAAGCAAATTCTGTTTGATACAATTGCATCAAAAAAGTCCTTCCCTTGGGAAGAGGGACAAGATCCCAAGTTTGGTTCCTCTTCAAGAAAGTAAACTCTTCTTGCATAGCTACATCTCACTTAGGGATACTTGAAGCTTCCCAAAAGTATTGTGGATCAAAAGCTAAAGAAATGAAGAGATGTGGAGCCTGCTAAAATTGTGATCTTATTCTTCTAGCATTTTAAGGATCACCAACCCAATCACCTATTGACTCTAACGTTAGATGAGCCTAAAGAGGTCTTGAGACTAGAGAATCTAGAGAAGAATCACCATCCTTTGAATGATGACTATGGGAGGAATGTGAACACTCATCATCACTGTCACCATTTGAGTGGAGAAAGAAGACTTCTCATCAAAAGTAGGAGGATTCGGATCCTCTAAATAACTATCGTCATGATGTAGTGGCTCCAATATGATAGTGGATTAATAAGTAGTAGAAGAAGAGCTAGAATTCCTCTCCCCAAAACAAACACTCCTCTTAATTAATATCTCATGTGTGGTAGGATCAAGAAGTTTATAACCTTTGACATCATCTAGGTATCAAATAAATATGCAAAGCTTACTCTAAAAATCCATGGCTTTGCATTTCTCTATTGGAATGTGACCCATGCATGAGAACCAAACACTTGAAAGTGCTTAATTGAGGGTTTTATACCATTCTAAGCTTCAAAGGGAGTTATACCCTTTACAAATTTATGAGGGACTCATTTCTAAATATAATACACATAATTAATGGCTTTTGCCCAATATGGTGACCTACCAAAGATTTGGAGTAAATCATACAATTGATCATTTCTTTCAAGGACCACTTTTTTTGTTCTACAACTCTATTAAGTTGAGGACTATAGGGAATTACATGGAGTAATTCAATGCCCCTAGAGACACAAAATTTCTCAAACCTATTATTGACATACTCCTCCCCATTATCTGTACATAGAAATTTGATAGATTTCCCATATTATTTCTCTACAAATGCTTTGAAGTCCAAGAATTAATCAAAGACTTCATAATTTTTTTGAGAAAATATACAAAAGTGTATATGGAGAAATCAGCAATAAATGTCAAAACATATCAAGCTCTACTAAAGGATGGATGTAGAAATGGTTCAATCAAATCACTACGTACCAACTCCAAATGTTGTAAAGCTCTCCAAGCTTTTCCTTTGTCAAATTTCTCATCAGGATGCTTGCCAAGAATGCATCCTTGACAAACACCATTAAAAAAGTGAACTGGAGGCAATCTGGTAACCATGTCATGTTGACTGAGCTGTTGCAATTAGTGATAGTTTAAGTGACCAAACCCTTGATACCACAAGTTACTCAATTCATTAGAATGAGTGAACACAATAAACGGAGGAGGATTAGGAACAAAATGAGAAAATAGATAAAGTCATGACTAGTGATGTGCTCTCCCAATTGCAACTGTAAAATCATTGTGCGATTGATGAATTACCATTGAATCAAGAGAGAACTCAACTCACTTTCATGAACCTATGTGAGTGATTTGATATATTGATAAGAGATTAGTTGATAGTTAAAGCACACAAAGAACATCATGGAATGTGCCATCTCCCATATTAACAAATCCTCTCCCACGTAAATCAAAAGGGGTGTCATTACCCATCAAAATAGAAGGCATAAAACATGGCTCCAAATATGCAAGTCTATCCTTTGATGAAGCCATGTGGTGCAAGGCAGTTGAATCAAGAACGTAACTAGATGGTGGTAAAGAAAATGCTATGAGGCCTTTCCCTTTCCTTTCTCCATGTTTTTTTTAACCTTGTTAGACCCCTCACTTGAGCTCTGTTTTACTAATTCAGGAACTCTAATATTATTCTTTTCAAGAATATGCGTTAAGTGGTCAATTTGTTTCTTTAAACATTTATTCTCATCATGACCACATCTTTTACAATAGGGACATTTGACCTTCTCTTTCTTAGGCTTGCCACCATTAGAAGATTGGGTCTTATTTTAGCTAATTTTGGAGAAATTTATTTTTGATCCTTCTTCCCATTGTTATTGTTTTGTTTCTTCTCCTTATTATTAATACTTTTTCATTTATGTTATTTTGTGCCTTGGTTGACAGCCAAGGCATGCGACTTAGAGGATTTTATAATGCTCTTTTGGATTAGCTTATCTTACTTCCGTGTGAGAGAAATAACAAAATCATCTAATGATGGCATGGTAAATTGGGTCCCAAGGGCACCCTTAGTAGCATAGAAGACCTTAGAAATAAATACCAAATATTGGGAACTTAACTTAGAGAGACTACTAATAATTTATTTTTCATATTTCTTTACATTCCTTTAACTGTAGCCTTACTAATTTTAATTTTATGAAGGAATTTTGGATTGATTTAAAGTTGTCTGGACTTAGACTTATGAGTTTATTTTCCAACATATGAGCCCACATTGAATCTTGGGTTACAAATAAAGTTACTATTTTTTTTCAAATTTCATTAGGAGTACTCAAAGATTCAATATGAAAGGGTAGGTCAAGAGAAACAGACAACCACGAAGTTCCATATTCTTCATCACATCTATTAAACCACTTAGGCTTTTATGCATCTATAGTATTTTCCAATCCCATTGTTATCTTATGCAAACCAAATTTTTTTAAGTAGATTGTCATGTGTAATTTCCACTCAAAATTGTTAGAAATGCTTGATTGGTTGTCATTGATGTCAATCTTGGTGATCTGGATTGGTCCAGATATTGCAATATATAGTGTTTGTAGTATATG
Organism: Cryptomeria japonica; assembly: GCF_030272615.1. Lineage (NCBI taxonomy): Eukaryota > Viridiplantae > Streptophyta > Pinopsida > Cupressales > Cupressaceae > Cryptomeria > Cryptomeria japonica. The sequence continues at coordinate 805,177,750 of NC_081411.1, forward strand.
TTGAGTATGTAGAACAATGGAAGATATGTATGTATGCATGAAAGGTAGTCAACAGTGGTTGTAAGTATGTTATTGGTATAGACTGTTGCTCTAGAATTGTGTAATATCATCTCATGGATATAGTTCTCATAGTGTCTGATTTTTTGGTGTTGGTTGTGGCAATCAATTCATGCTTTGGATGTATATGCTTTAATGACATTGCAATCTAGTGATATTTAGTTTTTAGGATTGTAGTGCTTTGCATTCTTATCTCGTTGTAGATATGATAGCACATTTTTGATATGTTGGTTGTCATTGCTCAAGATTGTTGTAATCAATTTTTGGTGCTTCAGAAGTCATACTCTGGATGTTGCACTCTAGAGATATATTCGATTGTGCAGTGTTTGATAGTTCTATGAGCTCTGGTTTGCCTCCAACTTTTGACATCTAATGTTAATCTTGTTGATGATCTACTATCCATGTATTTAACTATTCCTATCCTGAGGTGGATCATGTTATTTATGCTTCGCTAGTGTGCTCTTGTGGAAATTCAAGATTATGTTCATTTCGGGTCAAGCCAACCTTGAATGTTTTTAGTATTGTTTTTCTCTCATGATTATAGCGTGTGATCTGACCGTTGAAGTATCTTTTGGGAAATTCTATATGAGGCCAACTTGATGTATATTCTTATTGGTACGCACATATATATACTTATACATATTATGTTCAGAGATATAAGAGAGAGTAGAGTGAAGTGTGAGTGAAGAAGGTGATAAGCGATAGAGTGAGAGAGTTGGGTGAAGAAGGACAATTTTGGTGTGATAGTGTTTTGAGTGTGAGCAGACAGATAGAGAATAAGTTGCAGAGTTTCTTAACTGGATCTTCTGCAAGAAGTTGATGTGTTGTCTGAGCTTAACATGAATTGATCCCATGCATATGTAGATGAATTTTTCTCAGCTCATTCTTATTTCTTTTGGCAATAAGCCATTATAATCTAGGTAGTGAGCCTCCTTTTGTAATCCCACATAACTAGTTAGATTATATCGAGAATTAACCCTCTCCATGGTTTTTCCCATTTGGGTTTTCCATGTATAAAATCTGGTGTCTCTCTTATGGTTGTGTGTGTTTTGGATTTCATTTCAATTACTTCATGTTAAGGTTAATTGAGATCAAATCATGTTTCTGAATTTATGTGTGTTATATTTGGGGAATATTGATTCAACCCCCCCCCCCCCCCCCCTCTCAGTATTTAGGCATGTTCAACAAAAATAATTGTAAGGAGTTAGAATGCGATTTATTGTTCGATCCATGATGCAAAAATGTTGAAAGAAAGAGAACATGAGAAAACCAATACATCCCCACCCTTTTCATTAGTCTCATAAATGACCATTCCCAAAATATTACAATATTGACACTTTATACTATAGTGCTATTATAAATATTTTTCCAAACAATAATATCAATGGCCACAATGGCCAAAAGTACAATCACATAATCTAGAAAAAATAGTTTTGTAGTTGTGCTTAGGACCAACTTCAACATGCAATATCTCAAAAAAGAGATAACAAATTTGATAAATACCAATATAGATGGAAAATGGTCATCTTTATCTTTCCAATGATATCTTGTTTGCTAAAATCTAACACTTCAAGCAAAAGATGTGAATTTAAAAAAAAAAAAAATTGTTCTCTAGGAACGATTTTTTCTAGCAACAAAAAATTTACTTCTGATTTGATTTTTTTAAAATCTATTCATTGTATGTATATAATAATAGAAACCTATAAATATTTTTGAGATACAAACAAAATTCATAAAATATTTTTTAATTAGACAAGAAAAAGATGAAAAAATAAATTAAATTCAACCTCCAACAAGCTAAAAAATGGTCACGTGACACTTTTTGGACTACAATTTTTGCCAGATCTGATCAATATTTGCAAAATCTAATAAATACCTAGATGGTTTTTTGTGATTGATAAGAAAACCTAGAAACCCATTTTCATTTTGACTTGCAAAAGATAGTAATTTGATGCAAAAATGAAGACACCCCCAATCTTTTTGGATATTGCTGCTACTAGGATATTTTGTTCTCATTGATGTCAAAATATTCTTGTGTTTTGGTGTTCCGGTGATTGCAAAGAATTGATTTAGTTTGGTTTGCTGATGAGGATTTATGGTTCAGTAATGAAGTATCCCTAGTATCTCTACTTCATTCTTTATTGATTCCATGATACCATGTGGTGATTTGCTCGAGTTGTGGTTTCCGGTATGAAGATTGTTCTTCACTGTTCGGTATTGCAGTGTTATGGTATTTGATCTGTTGTGCTCCAGTATGACTATATGTATGGTTGCAAATTTGGGAGAGTATTTTGGATGTTCATTTGTAGCTACATTTAAGATGGTTCATGATTTGGTGCTCCGCAAGTTATCTTTCTAGTTCGAATTGTTTTTGTTAAGTGTTTTTAAGTGATAACATGTTGATCGATGAAGATTTGATTAAGTGGTGTTGCTGCAACTATTGCGGATGGTTCTAACGTTCTTGTTGGTGTTTCCTAATCATCTCTTATTTGTTTTGATGGTCCGCATTGATACTTGTGCGCGTTCTTGAAGATCTTATGGGTCTGGTGATATTCTTCATGATATGTGGTATTTTTGGTGGTGTAGCGTGTTGCGGTTGATCTTGGCAAGATTTCCAGTGGTGATGCATGTTAGAGGATTTGATTTAGGTCCATGCTAAGTGTATGCAGGAAAAGTGGTTCAATGGAACTCAACATGTGAAAATATTCAAAGGACTTGTCCACACACCCATGGGACTCTTGGTGCAAGTTATGGAGCTATGAAGGATAGCTCAACTTCCCAAGGTAGGTTCCATGGTTCTCTATCTCACAAGGTCCCTCAAGCCAATGCCTTTGCTCTCAGATCACTGAGCAAAGTGACTTAGGGATGATGAATGCAAGAATGATGGATGCTTTAGATTGATTTTAACATGAATGCATCCTATTTATGCATGATTTTACAAATGAGTTAAACTAGATTATAAGATGACAAGATTAGTAACAATGCTATCCTAACATGATATACTAGTTATATGATTTAAGCTAATGATGATAGAAATGCTCTAAAATGCTTATTAGATTAATTCCTATTACAAAGAGAGGCTAGATGCATGCTAAAATTGAGTATAAGTGTGATACTAAAAGCTTGGATATGTGAAAATGGAGAAACGAGAGCTCTATTTATAGGAAAAATACGGCAATGGATGGTCAAGATTGGAGGAATTAATCAAGGGTCAGGATTGAAAGTTATCAATCCATGTTTACAATTTCCACCAATGAAATGGTGATAATTGTCAACATAAGACTACTTGAGAGGGGAGGTAAGAAGCATTAAATGCTTGAGAAGACCTCATGGTTACCTTAGAAGGTAAGGGTTAAGGTTAGGTTAGGGTTATCCAATGGATAAAGCTTTCACCCAAGGGGTAAACTCTTTTGCAAAGGTTAAAGGGATAACCATGGTCAAAGCAATGAATGCTTGATGAGACCCTTGGGTTAGATGAGGGTTAAGTTAGGCAAAAAGTCTTGTTGGGTGAATATTTTGTCACCAGCGTACTAATGACAAAAATAAAATTCACACAATGCTATGCTAAGAAATTAATCTCTCCTCTCATCAAGGGGAGGTTCCCTATGAAATTTCTCCTTTAATTAACAAGAAATTAAATTTGTGGGTTGGTGTTGGGCATATAACTCTCTTTTTTCAGAGTTTATGTACTCTCCCTTCACCTAGTTACAATTTCTCTACCTCTTCAGATACTTAAAGAAAAGAACTATTAATCTAACAAACTACACAAAGAGTTACTTTTAAGCAACACAAAGTCTTCTTTATGGTAACACTAATTCACACTGATCGTTACAAATCAAACAATTAGAAACTTAGCTTAAAGCACAAAGTCTTCAAGTATAGATTTCTATTCCATTAAACTACTAATAACCGCATCAATACAAAGCTTACTACAAGTTACTTCCTTTATCAACAGATTTCTCAAGTATGCTAAGAGCACAAAGTCTATTGACAAGATTTGAGAGCTCTTTAACCATGTAGCAATATCTTAAAGATCAAATAAGTAAAGATAATATGTATTCAATGGACATAGGAACATTAAATAATATAAACAAATTTATTGATACAACACAAAGTTTGCAATCAACAAAACTGTTTTCTTTATTTGTTTGATTGAATTCTCACCACAAAAGCCCAAACTCTTAATTGGGATAAAAATCCAGCAGAGTTTCGCTAAGCATGAAAAAGATCAAAATATTTACAAAAAGGTCCTCCTTATATAGGAAAAGAAGTTGAGAAAAAGGTGGGCATAGTTGACTTATTCAACTGCACAGTCCCATTTTACTACAACTACTACATAAAGAAAATGTGCAGCTGCATAAAAATTTACAACATCTATTGGTGCAACTGCATGAAGAAAGAGTGCCAAAAGGGGGAATTTCATTCTTGATTCTCTTCTTCATTGGATTTCTAAAAACCTTCGAACTTGGCGAGGATGGCTTTGACCTCTGATTTGTTCGACATCAAGGTAGAACTTGTGATGATTTGAACGCGGGACATTACATCTTGGATCTTCACATGCTTCTTCTTAACATCCTTCAACATGGATGCGAGTACTTCAAAGCTGACTTGAATTTCTAACAATTTATCAAATTTATCAAGCGAGAAGTCTTGTCACGTGCATTGGTCCATCAAGGAAAGAAATTCTTGGGTGATGACTTCAGCAGTGACGAGATTTTGATCACCATCATACAAATAGCAAGGGAGATCGCCTACTTTAGCAAAAATAAGGTCAACCTCGTCATCACCTTCTTTCTTTTCACGATCCAACTCTGCAATCATTAATTTCATTGTCTCTTGTTTATGAGACAATAATGACAAGATCTGAATATACTTCTCCCTTGTGGGAATTACCTTGTTCTCAACCAAGACATCTATACTGAAATCCTCCATTTTGCTCCAAAGGGTAGTGCGTTTCACAACTTCCTCAATTTCCTATGACAAAGAGGTTTTGAGTCTTTACATCCGACTCTGGATCACTTCATAATCAGACAATAGTTCCACTGTTGAGCTCAGAAGATGAGAGCCTTCTGACCTTAGCCGCGAGATCCATTCGTCCATGACCCGACCTTTAGCTCCTACCTGCTCAATCTTCTTGAGAGATTTAGTATCTATTGATGATCCTATAGGTTCAACCTCTTGAGAAGATTGTGTTACCTTTAATAGGACATTGGTCAACTGCTCACACTTCTGCTTTAGGATATTTTTCTCATCCCTCTCCTGATCCAATCTTCTTAACAAAGAATTAAGGGCTGTCTGAGAATCTAATTTCACACTTTCATGTGTCTCCACTCCAAGCTCCACAACCTGCATGGTATAATCTTCTGATCATATGTTGCCTGTGTCCTTGTCTGATGATGGCACCATAACTTCAGCGTATTTTCTTTTGGAAGCCGAGTCTACTACCACCCGAGATACTATCTTTGGCTTCTTCGTTCCCTTAGGCTTTGGAGGAACCAAAAGTTCAAAGTCAAATTCATCAGGAGATATTACCTATTTTTTCCTCTTAGGGGCCACTACTTTCATCCAAGGGGGTAGTTCTGGATTGGATGATGGAGTAGTAGCTCCTTGCTGACTCGGGGTTGAAGATTCTAGAGTAGGTTGACTGGAACTTGGAGCAGTTGTAAGTGTAACTGATGGTGTTGATATTGAAGCATCTAGTGGAACATTTGTTGCTACTACCCCTTCAGTTATAGGTGGAAGAGTTGAGGGTGCCGTGAGTGTAACTTCAGCACTTACCAATGAAGGGATTGTTGTGATGGTGGTAGTAATGGCGGGTAAATCTACTGAAACTTGTTCTGCAAGTGCATCTTGCAAGGTTTCATTAAAATCCATCATGGTAGACTCAAAAGTAGATGAAGGGATATCATCTAAAGTAGAGAAGTTTGTTATTGTAAAAAATTGACCAACGGTCTCTGATTGCGGCATGCCCATACTTAGATCTCCATCTTCATGAATATCTTCATCCTCTTGATCAGAATCAGAGTCAGAATCAATAGAGTGAACGACTACTTGTGAGACAACTAGGACATTGACTTCAGCTGGGCGTGATACTTCTTCTGCCTGTACTTCCTCTTGTTGAGGAATTTCACCTTCTTCGACCTCCTTTACCTTTCCAGCTTCACTGGCAGGTGGTTGCTCTGACTCTTTTGTCACTGCTTCCTGTGATGCTGATGATGATTCGCCCTTCTTTGCCCCTTTAACTATAAATTTGATTTTGGGCCCTTTACCTTTTGATTGTACCATAGGAGCTGAAGATAGTGCTTGTGGGTCTTCCCTTCTCTTGGTTCTTGTTTCAGCTATCGCTGTCTTGCCCAATGGACCATCATTGTTGTCATCATCTCCTGAACTAGTGGGAAACTGTTTCATCCTGAGATTCTTCTTTAGCAACCAAGCATTGGTGTTTGCTATGATGGGAGAGATCCTTTGCGTAATGGACTTGCTTTCCTTCTTTGACCATTGCACAAGTGGAAGTGGGGAATCAACAATCTTCTTCTCATAGTAAACAGGATCCACTATGTCATCTGTGTCTTCCATAGTCATTGGGATCTTAGCTAGATCGAGATTTTCAATTTGTTATAGAGTAAGGCGGCTGAAATCCTTCCTTCTGATATCCTCCTCATTCTGACAATCCGCCCAAACATCCTCAAATGTAGAAACATGAGTGTATGTCCTTTTAAGTTTGCTCTTTATACCCCGAAAATCAAAATCGGTTCGGGCCTTGAATCTTCTCATGGTATTCCACTACATTTCCTCCATATTTTTGGCTTTGGGATTGGTTAGCACGGAATACTTGCCAATTGACTCTAGGAATTTTAGCCTAGTCTTGTGTGCTTGTGATTATTTCTCATGTACACTAATCAGTTGTCTACACAGCTCCATAAGGATAATTTTATCTGAAGGAAACCTTGGAAGGATGAAGGGCTCACCTAAGAAGCATCCAATTTGGATATAGGTGAATGTGGGAAATTGTAGAAACACACACCCAAAATGAGATACCCTGCTGTAAGCAGCCTCTGATATTCTCCTCTTCTGTAGGCTTTTATCAAAAATGCACTTCCATACAACAAAGAAGGCGTCATTAACCCTCTTGTAATGATTACCTTGATTTTTGATAGTGAGCTGGTCATAGTACTCCCAAACGGGCACCACTCTTCTGTCACCCTTGGTAGACAAACCTGGATATTGCCTCATTGAAGCAGTTGCGTAAACCAGGTATGAAGTCATATAAAACTTTAGTGTTACCTTGACCTCTTTCAATTGGGTGCAAAGCGCATCACTGATTTGCTCTCCCTAATCAATCCTTGCAGCTCCCTTTTTGATTATATTCATATAGTAAATCATCCAACTTTGGAAATAATGAGAGTCTTTTAATCCTCTCACTCTGGATAACATGGTGACCATGTCATTATACTCCTCATTAAAATCACTCATGTGGAAAGACTTAGGCCATTGTGAGGTGAGGGAAGATCTAGCAGTAGAGAGATAAACAGTATTAATCACCTTTTTGCATTTATCCTCATGTTTCTTGTAGTACTCTTGAGCACTCTCTTGGGAAATATCAGCCACTTCTTCAGCTGATAAGCCTTTGAAAACACTATTGAAGAATACACTGTCTAGAGTCATTATGACCTTCTGATCATCATCTTTTACCTGCCTTGTGCTTGGATCAAAGTGATCAGCCACTACTAGTACAAATTCAGGATCGTGAGCCGTGACTGGGAAGGACGCATACTTATGTAGCTCAGATTTGATTAAACTGGTCAGGCGTGCAGGAGCCTTCTGAACCCGGTCAAGAAACTCTTGCATGTCAACATGCCCAATTTCGGTGTCCCTGGTCTCCTTAATGTTTGAGTCCACTGAACTCTCAGGGTGCATATTCAAGTACCTGTCGTACTTGTATTTCATCTTCTTTGATGATGCTTTACTTGGAGAAGGCTGTCCTGAGGAAGACTCGGGCTTCTTTGACATTCATGCACAATGACTACATTCAATATTAATGATTAGCCATTCATTATTATCAAAAATCAATTTTTTCTCAAACAGATCGAAAAATGGGACTTAAAACAGGCCAAGGAGTAACAACTGCTAAAACAACAGGTTGGAGAAAAAAGTTCGATCTACTTCTTCACAAACAAAACATGCACATCGGAGTTTAAAACCCGATGTGCAGACTTGAGATAGGTTAACAACACATCAAAGTTTAAACTCCGATGTGCAATATGGAAAAACAACCCGCACACCGGAGTTTAAAACCTGATGTGCAAGGTAGGGAAAAACACCAGCACATCGGAGTTTAAACTCCAGTGTGTAGGGAAAAAACTTACAATCAGCACATCAGAGTTTAAAACCCGATGTGCTTTTAAAAGGAAAGAATCTGGTTGACATGTCGGGTTTTAGAACCCGACATGTCAACCCCCACCCCTCCGCATATCGGATTTTAAAGTCTGATATGCAAAGGTTAACATGCCGCATATCGGACTTTAAAATTTGATATACAGAGGGACAACTCTTCGGCTGCACACTAGAGTTTAAAGTCCGGGGTGTAGGGAAGATAAGGGTATTCAGAGGGCAATTGGGTTTTGAAGTCCGATTGCACTCCGGATCTAAATCCGAAAAACAAACAAAAATGAAAAGAGAACATGAAAACAAATAAACAAAGGCAAAATAAAAACTCGAAAATAGAAGAACTTACCTCTTCCAATTCGCCGATGAAAAAGATCTGACAATTGGGCAAGGGAAATCTGAAACACGATGAGCAGGAGCAGAGAAGGGTGCGTGGAAGAAGAAAATGGAGCACAATGAAAATTAAAATGAGCAAAATTAACTTAAAAAGGAATTTAAGAAAACCCTAATTAGCAATAAATGCTAATTAAAACAACTCGCAGTTTCATGTCGGGTTTTAAAGTCCGACATGCAAGCCAAGGACACTTGCAAGTCGGACTTTAAAGTCCCACATGCAACTTGGGAAGAAAATCACTTGTAGTTCGGACTTTAAAGTCTGAACTGCAAGCAAAATGCTACAAATACAGTTAGTCCGAACTACATTGATAACAAGGAACCTTGCAGTTTGGACTTTAAAGTCCGAATTTTAGGGAAAATTGCAAAGCTAGGAAACAAGGAAAACAAGAAAAATGAAAGGCAAAAAATGAAACCAACTAACCGATCGAGTCAATTAAGCTCTCCCAGAGACCATAAGGTATGAAACAGACCAGTTTCGTAGGGTTGCCTCATGATTTTGACCAAACTGAAATCGAGGACAACAAGTCTCTAACCATGCCACTAAGGGTTAGTAAACCATTAATGGTTTGAAGACTTTGGGGACAAATTTGTAAGAGTCCTTCCAAATTTGGGGGTATTCAACAAGTTAGCTTGTTGAAAGCATAAAGGCTTTAATGCCTTTGGAAGACTTTACTCCAAATTTGAGAAGTGACCTCCTCAAATTTAGGGAAAAGGGATAATTGATGGGTTTAGGCTAATTGATTAGGATTAGATAGGTTCTAGAAGAATTTAGGAAGAGGGTTAGGATGCAAGTGGATGAGGGATAATAGGATTTAATTAAAATAAATTGCTTTATTTCAATTTGGTTGCAAATTGAGGATTTAAATAAATTAGATTTATTTAATTAGGGTGAACTATTTAATTAAATGTAAATTTAATTAAAAAGTAGAGAGAAGGGATTTAATTAAATAAAATGATTTATTCAATTAAATGATATAAAGGACTTAAGTGAATTTAAATAAATAAATTGAATAATTTATTTAATTAAATAGAAGAATGTGGATGATTTAATTAAATTAGATTTAACTAAATAGAGGAATGATAATAAAATGAACATTAAATATTCATTTAGGAATATGGTCATTTTTATACGTCTACATTTTGCCCCTCTTTGAAGTGACGTGTGTGCACATGTTGATTCAAAGAAAAATGACGTGTCATCATGATTTGATTATGATCAGTGTGATGTCGTGTTGATATGTTCATGTCGTGCCCCAGATTTGATAAATGATGCCCCAGATTTGATAAATGATGTTGATAATGCCCCCTCAGGAGATGAATCAAAATTTTGAAAATTTGGTTTGAGTTGATAATTCTGATTGCATTTTAAATTTTTGTCTATGTTGAATGCGATAAGTTGATTCATCTTTCGATAATGATGTTTGCTAGGGTTAGGAATGAGACCACGAGCAATTTACGTGTTCGTCTACGCAACCCTAATTTTCATTTACCCTGTAAAAAGGTAAAAAGTGATTTAATTTGCCTCAGTCGTGCTTGTTGACTTTGGAGAAAGTGACACTTGGAGAAAAAATCAAAATGGTGATTCCCTTTGCTTCTCATCGATTCGAGCGCGTTCAGAGGTATCGGAGGCCCGCCATGTATGGACCACCGATAAGTCATCATTTTTGACCCCTTTTTAATTTTTATTTGGTTGTTTTTAGGCATGTTTTTGAATTTTTCCATGCGGATTTAATGGTTTAGCGCATCGGGTAAAAACTATAGCGCATACGATAAGAAGTTTAGCGTGCGGGGTTTGATGAACTAGGGTAGCATCCAGGTAGGTTAGGATAGTGCAGGGGTGGATTAGGGTAGCACATTGAAATAGGTTAGTGCATCAGGGGCACAAGGTAGCGCGTAGGGAAAAAAGGGTAGCGTGTAGGAAAGACCTAGTGCACAGGGTTAGCAAGGGCTCGCATGGGTAGTGTAGGATAGTGCGTAAGAATGATCTAGCGCGTAGGGTTAGGTTTGCAGCATAGGGCCAAAGTAGGATAATGCATAGGGGTTTTTACACTTAGGGTAGTTTAGGTGGCACATCGATAGGACAGGGTAGCGCGTAGGTGCATTTTAGTGCCTAGGGTTAATGGTGTAGTGCATGTCAAAGATTGGATAGCGCATAGCTAGTAGGTTAGCGCGTAGATAAAATTGTTTAGCGCGTGCGCAGAAAAATTTGGGGAGAGTAGGATTTTGATGAGATTTATGAGATGAAGAAAGATATGGAGGTGTTTGCCAGTTTTTCCAGGATGGGTGTGAATGTCAGTCTGCGTGTCTGTTGTCATTGTTTTTGGTATTTTGTCCAATATGAGTTCCGACGTGGGATTTTGGATAGATAACTTGATTTGATTTGCAATGTTTCTAGTTGATATTGATCTGATGTGGATTTTGATATGGATGTGTGATATGAACTTGATTTGATATTCATTGTTTCAAGTTGATATAAATGTGAGACTTGAGTTGTTTTACAAGCTGATATTGTATATGGTGAAAATGGATAACAATAATAATGATATTGAAAGGCTAAATGAATTCAACCAGAAAACCCTAGCCTAACAACAACAAAGATCCACCATAACATATGAAGATTACCTAAGACAATGCAAATCAAATGAAATCACAAAGATTATACCATCACATGTCCAATAGGGTTTGGATATCCATTCTTCCTATCTCCATTGATCTTGCTTGATATATTTGCGCTCAGATTTTATGTGCACAAGAGCTCAACAAAGAATGGAATGTGGTTGCAAGTAGGATCGCATATGCCAAGTAGTCAATTGATCAAGTATTTAGAATGATTGATTAGAATGATTAATTAGGATTGATAATGAAGGAAGTATCCTCTTATATAGAAGACACTATATGAAATGGAGGGATAAGATTGAGAGGTGTAAAAGGAGGTCGGCTATGATTAGAGGGTAGGTAAAAGAAATAATAAAATAATGAAAGGGGTAGGTAGTGTATGAATTAAGAGATGAATGACATGTGTCATGGGTAGAAAAGGTTAATGAATTAATTAAATAAATAAAGATTTATATAATTAATAGAAGAAGTGGGATCAATTAAATAAATAAGATATTTATTTAATTTAGGAAAAGGAAAATTTAAATAAATAAATGTATTTATTTAAATGAGAAATAAGGCTAGAAGAGGATAAATGAATGAATTAAATAAATAAAGATTTATTTAATTAATAGAAGAATTAAGCTTAGATAATTAAATAAATAAAATATTTATTTAATTAGACTGGACAATTTTGGGTGTCTACAGATATGATTGTGGAACTTGAGTTGTTTTACAAGCTAATATGATTGTGAAACTTGATTTGTGTTACAAGTTGATATGATTGTGGAACTTGAGTTGTGTTACAAGTTGATATGATTGTGGAACTTGAGTTGTGTTACAAGTTTATATGATTTGGATATGGATTTGATATGATGTGGAACTTGATTAGATTTTCAATGTTTCAAGTTGATATGAATTGATATGATGAGGAAACTGATATTGGACATGTTTTTTTTATGACATGAGCGACTTGGGGTTGTTCAGTCGTGAGAGAGATTTCTGAGACCATGGTCATTGATACCATGATTGACACATCCAGACAGGGATATCATTGAGAGGTGTGGCCTATCCTCTTTGTTAGAGATGCCCCGATATATCATTAACCGGGGTTTATTGACAGCTTTGGCCAAGAGGTGGCATTGTGATACCAACACCTTCCATTTGGCAACAGGTGAGATCATAGTGACACCTGAGGATTGCTACCACATTCTGCGGATTCCTGTGGTAGGTGCACTTTTACCATATGAGCGGACGAAGGAGGGCGGGACAGAGCACTTCGCCGGATTTTACAGGATGATACGGTTTGAGGATACGAGATCCCTTGGCAGGAGTTCATTGATTTGGATTACGCCCCTCTACCATCAGTGCTGACAGGATTCATAGGTGGTTTCTTATGTCCCAACCGTAGGTCGAAGGGACTGGCAGTAGGATGGGGGTTGGTCTTGGAGGACATGGTGACACAGGGTCGCCGATTCGCATGGGGGTCTGCTATGTTGGCCCACTTATACAGGGATCTGCATCAGGTGGTTTACTTGGGATACACCAGTCTATCAACTAGGGTTACACTGCTACAGATATGGGCATGGGAGCATATTCCTGTAGCCAGGCCACTTGCAATTAGAGATAGGCCTGTTGGGTGCGCTTACGTATATGGATATAGAGGGATTGTTGTCCAGTGTAAGATGGGCAAACTAGAGCATTGGAGGCGAGTGCTAGATGATATCAATACGGTCATCTAGAGACTGTATATGGATTGTGAGGTATGGGTAGAGGATGGGATGGAGATGCCCTATGTCTATATGTCCTGATTTCTGATAGGGCGAACGCCCTTTGTGATTGAGAGATTCTTGCACAATCGAGTGTTGCGGTAGTATGGACGACAACAGGGGGTTCCACAGGGAGCATGTTTGTATGCTCAATGGAGGTAGGATGTACCATAGTGAGGACCCACTATTGATAGCGCGGCGGCGGTTGAGGAGTTCTTTCACCTAGCCAGCCAGATATGGGACTATGCCTATGGGGTAGTGGATGCAGGGATGACCGATGAGTTCGCCATACTGTTTGCGGCACATGCGGTGGCTAGGATATCAGATCTAGGGAAGATGATTCCCATTTTTAACGATGATGAGGATGAGCAGCCCGAGAGGCTAGGGAGACGGGGAGAGGATGGAGAGGAGTTGGATGAGGGAGGTGGGGATGGTGGAGGTGATGATGGTGGAGATGGTAGAGGAGGTGGCCGAGGTCAGCGAGCGGATAGAGGGAGAGGAGATCGAGGGAGGAGAGG